>NW_025321809.1:0-23766 GCF_019176455.1 Solea senegalensis | reverse complement strand
GCCAACTTTCAATTGTTTTTTTTAATTACCCTTTCTGTCTTTGGCATACTTTAAAGTATTTAGTCAACACTTCGCAGCCTGTTAAGAATGGGCAGGTGGTGTAATTAATCTGATGTAAGTAGTCTCTTTTTGAAGAGAAAAAGAGCAATTCACAGCAAACATGTGGGTGTGTTGGTGCTGTATTAAAAATGTAAACCTGTCCTTTAAACTATCGTTATAAGATAGATTTACCCCTGGTTACTTTATTTATGTACACTAACGCATAATTTCTAACAGAGAATTCATAAAAGAAAACGTTATTTTTCTGTCCAATGTTTATTTGACATGGTTTAGTTGTTTGATTGCTGTGTTATTTAATATGTAAATGTAGTTAATTCATTTTGTATTTAAAATATATAATTGCAATGCAATGCAGACATTTGAGTATTATTTGTACTATACTGTACTGTGATACTTTCTATTTTATTTTATGGGAGGAAAAAAATAAAACTTGCCAAAAAAAACAGCATCACTGCAGCCAACTGGCTGCCCTGATTTCTAAACATCTGAATCTGCCATTAAAAATCCCCATCAGTCCAACTGTGTTTTATGTATGTGGATTTTAAAATGCTGCATTCAGAATTAATCATGTGAAAATATAATTCACAGCATGAGTTTATCATCTGTTGACAAGTTTATACAGTTGCATATGTTGTGTTGCTGCAGGTGGATGTGAGTCTTCAGTGTGACCAGCATGGCTGCTGCCAGAACCACCAAGATATCATGGCGGCTGCGTGAGTAGAAACTTCATTTTTCTTTGGTTTGGAATTATTCTTTTTTGATCCGGATGATTAAGAGCTGCACCAAACCAAACAGCTGAGAAAGTTGGTGTCAATCATGAAGGAGGTTTTGACACTTTTCTGCTCCCAATTGGAAAATCCTCATACCTGCAACGAGTCCACAGCCTTGAGTTGATACGTGCTATCAGCTAGTGCAGTGCAGTGCTGTAGAGACTCCAGCATCTTCTCAGACAGGTTATAGCTAAAATGTTCCTTGTGTGTTTTTGCAGAGGAGTTCGAGGCTCACTCCAGCAGTGTCTCCTGTTTGGCTCTGGGGAAAAGCTCCGGCCGCCTGCTTGCCACAGGAGGAGAGGACTGCAGGGTCAACATCTGGGCTGTGAGCAAGGCCAACTGCATCATGGTGAGTCCTCCTCATGATCATCTGACAGAACCACATAATGTGCACACTAAACTGTGATCAGCCATCAGAGAATGGAGCTCAGTATTCTGATTATGAATGCGTACGTGCATCTGTTGTCATATCTCAGAGTCTGACTGGTCACAAAAACCCAGTGGAATGTGTCCAATTCAACATGTCAGAGGAGCAGGTCGTTGCTGGTTCACAGTCTGGATCAATACGAGTCTGGGACCTGGAGGCTGCCAAGAGTGAGATCCATTTTAGTTCTCTGCGTGTGGACTGTGATTGTGAAGTTGCTTTTATGCTTGTTTTAAAGGTAATGGATCTCTTTGATATCTGATATCAACATCTGCCCTTAATGATGTGATCACATGTGCTCATCTCTTAGGTCAGGTATGAGTGACTCAATGACTCACTCACACGCACTCACACACACACACACACGCACGCACACACACACACACATGCATCTAGGATGCATTTGAATGCCAGGTGTACTGTGAACAGTTGTATTCAGTGGTGTCCACGTGTGATTGGATCTCTCAGGACAGATGTTCATATTAGGTCTGAACAGGACCACAGACATGAAAACCTGTGACTCATCACCATCATCATCAGTGTGACTCTTCCTCTCTTCTACAGTTTTAAGGACTTTGATGGGACATAAAGCTAACATAACTAGTCTGGGCTTCCATCCATTTGGAGATTTCCTTGCCTCCAGCTCCATGGACACAAACATTAAGGTGTGTGTGTGTGTGTGCGCGCGTGCACATATGTATCTTTATGTTTCGACAACATGTGTTTGTGTTAATTATCTGCATTATATACTTTTCTTTTTCTTTGAACCATCTCTCAGCTGTGGGACGTTCGGAGGAAAGGATATGTGTTCAGATATAAGGTAAGTAGTGTGTGTGAACAGATGAAAGGAAACACAAAACACACATTTAAAAAATGTCTCAGGTGATCTGATCACTAGAGCTCAGCTTTCTATTCGGAATTACATTTGGGTTTGTTTCTCAGGGTCACACTCAGGCGGTGAGGAGTCTGGCCTTTAGTCCAGATGGGAAGTGGTTGGCTTCAGCCAGTGACGACTGCACCATCAAGGTAGGAACTAGTGGCATTGTGTGGCTTTTGCTCATAGAGTAGGTGATTAGGGGGCAGCAGAGATGGGGGGTATTTCACAGAAGTCAGGCAGACCAGTGTGAACAGTACAGTACAAAACTAGTCTTTAAGCTTTAAAAAAGCAGCAATAGTGATATCAAGAGTAATCAATATTGCTATAAATATCTTTCAGTCATAGCTGTATTTGACAGCAGTAATTGAACCAGAGCATGTGGAGAAGTTGCAAGCCACCCCACATGATACCACATTTATTATTGACTGTCATTCTGTCTAAACTGCTAATACACAGCATTTCAAGTTCATAGATAGTACAAGGCTAACACTGCTCCAGTCACCAGCATCACTGTCTCCTCACGCTCCCTCCTCCTCTTTCTATCTCATCAATCACCGTCAGCTGTGTAACAATATTCTGTCCCAAATTTGTCGTTCTTGCTCAGTCCACTGCAGCTTGACTCCCAGACTGAAACATGGAGAATCACAAGGAAAAAAAAACCTTAAGCCATGTGAACAGAAAACCTGTCTAAAAACATGCCCACTTGTTTTGTCTGAGTGAGCTATTTACAAACCCCAGTTTCCAGTCAAAAAAGGCTATCTAACAGTGATATAAGCACAAACATATTCTCAAGACAAGCAGGTATAGATTTTATTACTTGAGCCCTTTGTAAAATCATAGAAATGTATTTTCCCCCTGTGTCAGGCTGGTTCTTGGAAGACAACCCCAATCCAAAAAAAACATAAACACTTACTATAAACTTTCTCTTCTGTGTCTCGCCGTCTCTTGTTCTCTCAGCTGTGGGATCTGACCCTGGGGAAGACGATCACAGAGTTCAGATCTCACACCGCGGCCGTCAACATCGTGCAGTTCCATCCCAACGAGTACCTGCTGGCATCAGGCAGCTCTGACGGGTACGATACCACATTCGACAGTTGTTTCCTTTGATAATAAACTGTGTAACGTCATATTATGACTCAGGTTTTCCAGTGAGCTAATTGGTTTTTGTTACTGACTTTGTTAAAGGCTTGTTATTTTTCTCACTTTTAATAATGTCATTATATTTATATTTAGCCTGTTTTACTCTTAATTTTCATTTATTGTGCTTATTTATTTAATGAATTTACGTTTTCAACTGGGCAATAGCTTATAATTGATCTCTCAAACCGTGTTAATCATATTTGTTGAAATCCCCTTCACACCCTGATTTTTTTTTTTGATTAATTCATGATTATGGCTGAACCCATTTGTTTTAAGAGTCTACTCTTACTAGGCTCTGTTGCTGATTAATTCTTTCATTACCTTCTTTACAGGATTAAATCTTCCTTGTTTTTATCTGGTTTGTAATCCACGATTGTGCTTGTGTTTGTTTGCTGTGCAGCACCATCAAACTTTGGGATCTGGAGAAATTTACCATGATCAGCTCGTTGGAGGGAGACATGTCTCCAGTCAGGTGAGTGTGACAGGTTGAACCTTAGACGTATGCTGAGATGATGCACTTTTTTAAATGTCAACGTTATTGCATTTTATTCGGAAAAAGCACAGTTTCTTTGTCTGTTTTTCCTGATGTACGGGGAACACTTATCCATACCAAGATGCGCTGATGCGTCTACGTGTATAAATCTATGAGTTGAAAAGTGCTGTGCTGGAGTGTGACCACTGACCTCTCACCTGTGGTTTCAGGTGTGTATCTTTCAGTCCAGACGGCAGTTGTCTGTTCAGCGGAGCCACAGACTCTCTGCGTGTCTTTGGTTGGGAGCCTGACCGCTGCTTCGACATGGTGTCAGTGGGTTGGGGCAAAGTCTCGGATCTGGCAGTCTGTAACCAGCAGCTGGTGTGTATGAGAACAAAATCATTGTTGATTATACAAAACGATCTCACCTCTGTCAGCTTCACACCTCACGTCTGTCTCATCCCTCCCCTCTGACTTTGGCCAGATCGGCGTGTCTCACCAGCTGTCCAGCGTGTCTTCATATGTTGTCGATCTGAAGAGGGTGAAACAGAGCGGCAGCTTTGTGATCCAGGGAATCGTCCGGGACAATGAGCCACTCACAGAGCCAAAGGACCCCAAAGGGGCCGCACTGCGAAAGAACTATGAAAGGCCGACAACCACCTGTAGCTCACAGAGGTATGACACGTCCAGCTGTTGCCGTTTCTGTCTTTACGCTTTTACAGGCCGTCTTTACATTAGCAACTTACACATTCAAACAAGCCAAACCTGTTGTACTTGGAGTATCAGTAAATCAGTTGTTATTAGACAACATGATTATGTCTCTTAAAGTAGATTCCCAGTTGTCCCAAACTTTGACTCAAAATTCCAACAGTAAAAAAGTGACTAGGTTTTAATCATCTAGTTAATTCGTAAGTACCACTTTTTCAGTTGTCAGTAGTTAAAATGGTTTACAGTTGACAATGAGATGATAGTGATTTATTTTTTATTATCATTAATTCTAGAAACAAACATTAACCATGGCTCTCAGTCACATAATGTGATGTCACTCCACATGTTGTGTTGTCACCAGGGTGAAGCAGAGGGCAGACACCGAGAGGCCGAGCCCTGAAGGGGAGAGACGGAGCCCCAGTGAGGACGAGGCTGACGAGAAAGCGTCGTCAGCAGAGATCCACAATGCTGAAGACTTCAAGGAAATCTTTCAGCCCAAAAACGCCATCTGTAGGTCGACTTGCAGCATCACAACTGTTTTTTTTTCTCTTCACTTAGCTTCATATTTTAAGTCTAAGTGTAAATGAGTTGATGAAAAGTTTCATCTTTTTTCTCCTGCAGCTCGGACGCCTCCTAAAATGTCGGAGCCTTTCCCTGCTCCTCCAGAGGACGGTAAAAACTAAAACTAACAGAAATCTTAGCATTAAAGAGTCCACAATATGTTTCTTAAAGACTTTATTATGTAATTATGTAAATGAGTATGGACAGCAGTCATTGAATGAAGTTGTCTGTGGAAAAAAATGTTGATGGAAAGTTTAAAAGTAATTTTTTTAAACATGTTTGAGAAACACATTTAGGACTTTAGGAAAAAAAACGTGTTTGTACAGTAGAACTTTTACCGCACCCAAAATAAGATTTTCTGTTGTTCTACTTGTTCTGCTTGTTGGATTGGATCGTATTTCAAGTGTGCAATCAAAGTGACGTGTCTTTGTCATCGTTTCAGAAACCATCTTGGCGACTGGCCGCCAGCCAAAGGACATGGCTTCTCCATTTCCTGACAAGATGCAGGTCAGAGAAAACAGCAGCAGCAGCATCAGTCGCCTAGTGTTTGCTCTTGTTTTATTGTGTGAATATTAAGTTTTGTTGTGTGTTAAAGGCTCCTCCAATGGCGTCTTCTACTCCAGTCCAGAGGGTGGAGCCCACAGTGGTTTCTAGTCTCAAGCCTCAGCTCCCCTCAGCAGGTGGCCCATCGTCCTCCCGACCCCCCATCTCCTGTCCCCCTCAGCCTCAGCCTCCCATCATCACGGCAAAGTCTAAACCACAATCAAAAATCATCCCGAGTACCAGGAATGAACCCATTGGACTGAACGTGGCTGATTTCCTGCCTGTGAGTCTCAAACAGTTTTACACTGAACTGAAAATCACATATATGAACATAATAGGGGGGGGGAATATTTTTTTTACACTAAATAAAATTCACAAATTATGTTTCATGTGGAATTATTTACAAAGACTGGGTGTGCAAGACACTTACACAATCCCTTTACTCTCTGAAATGAGTAAACAATGGGTGGGTATAGATTTTTTTATTTAGAGTCAAAGTTCACAGTAACACATTCAACAGTCGACAACTACTTTTATAATAGTTCATAATCTGTGACTTCTCAGTTCTCCTGAAACTAAAAAAGATCTGTGTCTGTGTTTTCTTTTCTCCTCAGTTTTCACCGAACAACAGACGTGCAGCTTTGAACAATGAGGAGGCTGTGTCTCAGATCAAGAAAGGTCACGACACCATGTGCGTGATGCTGAGCAGCCGACACAAGAACCTGGAGACGGTGCGAGGCGTGTGGGTCAGAGAGGACGTGAAGGTGAGACTCCAGAACACGTACTGACCCTGGAGTATGTTTGTAACAGTCACCAAGTCAAAGTGTAAAATAATTCATCTCCTGGAAATTCAAGTCAGTTTCATCAGTTTCATATGAGAATTCAAATAAATGTCGGCTATGATAATTATAATAATTCGAACATATTTTCTCATCTGCAGTCAATTTGCACCTAATTCCTCTTTAGTTAGGTAATTAAAATTAGAAAAAAGTGCGATTTCTTTCGTTCAGAAAATACATTTTTAGTATAGTTTACATACAGTACATCTCATGGACTTCCTCTTCACCTCCTGTCTCCTGTCTCCTGTCCCTCTGCAGAGTGCTCTGGACACTGCTGTCTCCATGAATGACCTCTCCATTGTTGTGGACATCCTCAACATCATCAACCTCCAACCGTGAGTCTCAAACACACACTCACCATTTGTCAAGGCAATCTTCTGTGCTTTAAACTTTCAAACTGCACAATTTGAGTTCATGTGTCATCTGAAAGACAGAAGAGGAAGTCTGACGATTTGAACAAAAACGTCTGATTTTTATTCTTAGTTTTATTTTAGATTTAGTTTTTGATGTCGCCGTGGTCTTTCAGGTCTCTGTGGAAACTGGACCTTTGTATGACGGTTCTCCCTCAGATCGGCAAACTGCTGCAGAGTAAATACGAGAGGTGAGTGACGACAGCTGATGCTGTTAATAAAGATGAGACGCGCTTTTGGTTCACTTGATTCATATGCAGGCAATATCATATGCATATTTACGTCTTTGCTGTCACTGATGACTACAGATTTAACATTTTATAACTTAAATATATAACTAATATTCAGTATGAGGCCATTTTACTTGGTCTTGTAATCTTCAGTTTTCCTTCGATACTGATTTTTAATTTTTGTTCAAATATCCTGTGTTGTCAGCTACATGCAGACCGGCTGCATGTCTCTGAGGCTCATCATGAAACATTTCTGGGTGCTGATCTTCGACACACTGAAGGCCGCACCATCTGTCGGAGTGGACATCACACGAGAGGAGCGGTGAGTCGCTTTAATTCTTCACTTTACAGAGAACTTGAAAAATCACTATTCAATGAAGGGAATATAAACATAGCTGTCACTGTTCAGAGCTGATGTTTAGGATGCACATGGCCACGTTGAATTTTGCCCATCAACATTCCTGTGCTGCACACATAAAGTGGTGTTTGTCAAGAGAACAGGTTGTCATTTTTGAGTACCAGTAAAGTAAGACGGCTGTAAACGGGTTCTGAGTACGACACACACACACGGCTGAACACACACACAAAAAGAATTCCACTGTGTTGCAATTTAATAGAGGCTGTAAACCGAGCCAAGATGAGGAGCATGAGAGTCAATCTTTTTCATGAATCACTTCATTTACATTATACTGGGAGTTTCGCGAATTGCTCAATAACACTAAACACATCCTGAACCTTCACGTGGGTCAAATCTGTATTTTGTGTTGTCCCACAGTCACAGTCATGTTTCACTTATGGACAGTGGGGACATACAGAGACATTGAGTTTGAGACCTGTGTTAAAATCTGACCAATTGCACATCAGTATTTTTTCGTTTTTTATTATTATTGTGATTACTATTATTGTTATTATTACCATCATTATTATCATTATGTATTGATTGTTGCAGACACCAGAAGTGCAAAGCGTGCTACAAGCAGCTGAAGAACCTCGGTAACATCACGAAGATCAAGGCGGCACAGGTTGGTCGTCACGGCAGCACCTTCAAAGAGCTGCAGCTGCTCATGGCCCCGCTCAACGAGGCACTCTGACGTCAAAACACAAATTAAACCTTCAGTAAACGGACTGGTTGATCATCACCTGGAGATTATAAACACCACCTGTGGCTCCGATCATGCTCACGTGGCAAGTACACACGTGTCAAATGGTGATTTTAAATATGTTAGTCGCCTCAGAACATTGTCAACCTGCCTCGCAGCCGGGTACAGACTGAAATGACACTACGAGGATTAGGAGTAATGAAATAATTGACAGATAATGAACCAGAAGAATGTCCCGTCACATCAAGCTTGTCACACTCTCATTCAAAGGGTTACATGTTTACATGTTCCATGCCGAGGCGTGCCGAGCTTCTCATTGGAGAAATGTTCCACAGACCTGGGATGGCGGCCTAACAGACACTGATGATGATCCAATATTTTCACTTTTCTACTCCCAGTTTCCCCTTTCACACGCGTAGATCCACTGTTTTAAATGTACAGTTCCTGATTGTTATTTAAATAAAGTTATACATTAAAGCAGATGATTAATATTAACAAAAATGAATCTGTAACATTTTTGACACCTTACTAAACTATAATGTGGTTTTAAAAATAATAGACTGTCGTTGAACTGGTGACTGGCTACGCCATAAACTTTTGAAGCCTTCTATACCATAATATGTTTGATACTATATCATGACATATTTGAAGCCTTTCTAAACTGCAAGGTTTTACTATATCGTGACATTTTAGAAGCCTTATCCTTTGACTCCAACCAAACCCGAGGCTGAAGCTCGAGAGGTTGCAATGGGGGAAGGAAGAGCTCCACGGTTACTACAAATGTAACCAGTATTCAAAAGGAAGTTGCTACACTTGCTTTACTGATAAATAAAAATCAGAGACATTATAATTCTGAAATCAATTCAATAAAAACAAGTTATTGTGATGCCTTTTGTGAAGTGCATCATACCTTCATAGCACATGAAAAATGATCAAATCCAAATGGATATCCTCTGTGGCTCCTCCTGAGGTATCTAGTTTTAGTTTTTCCCCTGATTCCAGGATAACATCTTAGGTCAGGGGATTATGATGTTGGTCATATACATTTAAGTACCTCGACTTGTTCTGACTTGAGTGTTGTCTTCCAAACATGCAGAGATGCCATTGGTGACTGATAGACATGTCAGACAGGACAGTTTCTGGAGCTTTAAAAAAAAAAACCTCTACATTACATTGTTTGCCATTTTTAGTGTTATAATGGTAGTCCCGTTCCCTCTTGCATCTTGTTTTATGTCAGATGCCTTCTTGTGATTGGCTGTGTCATTCTCTGAGTGAGGAACTATGCATCAGTGTCCTCGTCATGTCATCACCATGAGCACGACAACCGCATGGTTACAAAAAAAAAAGTCCTTGCTGCTCACTGGCTTGAACATGAAAAACCTGACTTGTCCTGACTTGAGATGATGTAACGTGTGTATATAAGAGCTCTCTGCTTCACTTGCACCGACCACTGTGTTGGGACAATGAAGGCGATCAGAAGACTGTCCGTTATGACATTATCATCGAGGTTTTTTTTGAAAGGGATTAGTCAAAATGTGGCTTTATATAAACTGGGTCATTCTCCTATGTCGGGACGGAGCTCTATGCGAGGCTACTACGCAATCAAGTATCCTGTGCTGGAAGGACATGCCCATGTGCGGGTGGTTGACCTCCGCACTGATGCGGTCAAGAAACCTGGGCCTGCAGTGCTTCGGGCCATGGGGGCGGCTGCAGGCAGTGGAGAAGTGCACGTTACTGGTAAGTAAGCAGTGTCAGACCTAAGATTTCATTAAGGGCTTACATTTTACACATTGCTGTAAATAACAAAATACAAAATTCATGTAGCAGTAATTTCTATTTCTAGCAACTTTCACTTTTACTCCACTACATTTCCCCTTTACATAGGTGCAATATACATTCAATCTTTGTTTATACTGTATATATTCTGGAAACTGTCTATAATGTACATTCTATTTTACCTTTTTTAATAGTCTTAGTGTTAATATCTTTATATATTGTACTTTTTTTGTAATGCATGTTTATTATTTATAATCTTTATCTTTACTGTCTTTGCTGTGGTAAAGATGTACATTTCCCCACTGCGGGACAAATAAAATATTATCTTATCTTAGTTACTACCAAATAAAATCAGAAGAAGAAGAGTTAGTAATGGTCTGTATTTATATAGAGCTTTTCTAGTCTTGATGAGCTGCTTTACACTACAGTTTTGTCATTCACATGCTTCCTCAAGGACACATATAGACTAGCAGGGCCAGGAATTGAACCCACAACCTTCCACGTGAATGAAAACTCACCCTACCACTTTACTTTTACTCAACACTCTGCTTCCAATCTCTGGAATTCACTCTCACCAGACATCTGCAACTCTGACTCTCCTCACCTGTTCCCATGTCTGTTTACTGTGTCTTCCTGTCGTCTGTTTTTCTCACATAACAATTTATTTATTTATTTTTATTTATTGTTTGTCTTTGTAAAGTGTCCTTCAGTGTTGGAAAGTACAGTTAATGGCATATTCTTTAAGACTTTTACTTAAGTAATATTACAAAAAGAGACTTCAACTTCTACCAAAGTCATTTTCTGCTAAGATACTTTTACCCAAGTGTCCCTTAAAGTTTCTTTATACGGGCATAGATTTTTACATACAGGGGCCATATAAGCTGCATAAAGATTTTCAACTCTCACCCAAGAGGCTTCTTCAGTTCTGACAATGTGGTGGAAAACCCCCCCAGATATTTTGCACGTGTGAAGCTGAAACTTGTCCAGTGAGTTGTTAACGTTATTCAGCCCCGTCACCCAGATTCAGGCGGTCACTTGAGAGACCGAGACTGCTGCATGTTGGACTTCACTATTGTTGTTCTGTGTGTGACTTGCTCCTTTTTGAAAGGGAGCTCAGGACAGTGTTGCAGGCGGCTGATAGCTGTGCTGAGTGATGGTTTCTCCAGGTTGACATAGATGGCCTCCTTCACTCCTCTTTCAAACCATCTGTCTAGCCAGGGAAGACAGCTGAGTCCTGTCCGGATGAGCTCTTCTCTGCTGTGCCTTATGCAGGTGTTGTTTGGTTTCCTCAATATACATAGGTCAGGACACTGTCCACTGTCTGTGTCTATGGATGTTGTCCTCAGGATGAACAAGGTGTTGCAGGTTTTGAAATGTCTGTATACATCATTTAATTTAAACGTTTGCATTTATATTTTTTACTTCATTTTTTATATTTTACATTTATTCTGATACTTGCTGCACTCTCATTCTAGTTCGTTTACCTTTATTTCTTTGATTTTCAATACATTATACAGATTTATGTATTCTGATCTGCTTCTTTCTTTTTTCCCCGATGGCTGGAGCAACCGTGAATTGAAAATTAAGAAAATATTCTGATTCTGATGAATAATTCCAGAAGTGAAGTGTAGTATCATGCACAGTACACCAGTGCGGTGTGCAGAAAGTCTGACGACTCTATTATAGTGAAGCTGTTGACATTTATTTCTTTTACATATGCCCAGTAATTAAGTGTCTTCTTTTTTCAAAGCCCGAAACCTTACATAACCCCCGTATCTGTAGTACTGTGAGAACCACTGATAGTTCACACGATATGGGAGGGGAGGGGGGCATCATTCCTGTAAGAGCTCTGATTTTCGGAAGGGGGGGCCGGGACATATAATTAAGTCGACACATAAATGGTTGCACAGCAGCCTTTTGAATCACATCTCTTGGTGCGCTGTGTGTGAATTAAAAATGACTAAGCCAGTGTTTCCCAATCCTGGTCCTCGGGGTCTGAACTATAAATTACTGTATCATTAGATTCAAATTTATACTGGAGACGCTACTGCCAAGATAATTAATATAAAGAATGAAGAAGTAAATGCTTTATGGGTGAGAACCAACAGCTTTCATATGTATCTGTGTTTAGACTAGTTTAGACTATGTGTCTAGATTCAGTGATATAATATGCAACATTTCTGCATTGAAATGCACTAGGACTGACCCACGAGGTTCAAGGTTCAAGGTTCAAGGTTTCTTTATTGGTACCCAAGGGTAAAATTATTGTGCAGACAGGAGATACAGCAGTTCACACATACCAACAGTAAAATATAAAATCATTCTCACAGAATGTTAGTGCAGCATTGAGCAGAAAGGGGAGGCATATGTACATATGTGAGCCTATGCCTATTTCATTCAATAATGAAATAGCAGCAGGCACAAAGCTAGTCCTGTAGCGCTTTGTTTTCCCCTTAGGAGCCAACAGCCGACGGCCAGATGGGAGGAGCTGGAATTCACTCTTTAAGGGATGGGAACAGTTCTCACAAATTGACCTAGCTTTCTGCTGTAACTGAGTGTGGAAGAATACTGACAAGCTTGGTTGAGACTCCCCAATAAGTCTACCTGCCCACTTAACTATTTGGCTAAGTAAGTTCATGTCTTGCAGTGCCAGATTACCAAACCATGCTACAAGAGAAAAAGACAGAAGGGATTCGATGAAGGCTTGGTAGAACACTGTCAGTAACCTTTTCTCAAAATGGAAACGGGACAATTTCCTACGACACGCCAAGCGTTGAAGGCCTTTTTTACATACTGCCTCACAATTCTTGGTGAAGGTCAGTTTGGAATGACCGTCCCTAAATACTTATAGCTGTCAAAACAGTCCACAGGTTGGCCTTTGATGGTTGTTGGGTCCTGGGTTGGAGCATGCATTCTAAAATCAATAATCATGTCCTTTGTTTTGGATATGTTTAGCTCCATGGAAGAGTCATCACACCAGCTAATAAAATCATTAAAAACTGGACCATGGCCGAACTCAGACACACAATGACTGTATAGTCAGCAAATTTCTTTGAGGGCCACTGGTCGAAAATCAGTAAGGCCTTTAGGTCTGCTCACTTTAGGAACCAGGATAATTACTGCCTGCTTCCACACATAAGGTACAGTTTATTCCTTTAAGGACATGTTAAAAATAAAGTGAAAGATGGAAATTAACTGCCTTGCACAGACTTGAGTAAAATGCCACTAATTTTATCAGGGCCAGGAATTTATTTAATTTAAGAGAGAGGAATGACTTTTCCACTCCCCTCTGCTCTATGATAAAATGCTGGTCATCTTTAACTTGACTCCTCAGACTCTCAGTTTCCTCTCTGAAATCAGATCGATCGAATCTCAGGTAGAAGTAATTGAGGGCACTGGCGAATTCATCGTCTGTCCTAAAGCCATCCATGGCGATGCTGGCATGCTATAGCTTTCATGCCAGACCAGGCTGAAGAAAGGTTCCTCTCTGCCAGTTTGCTCTCTACTGTAGATTTGTACTTCTGTTTAGCCTTTAACAGCTTCTTTTACCTCTCTTTTAGCTGCCTCGATTTCAAAAGGACCTCGCTGGCCAAATGACAGTTTTTTTCTTTAACAGAGAGGATTTGACTGCCTTGGTCATTCATGGTTTATTATTAGGATAAACCGTGATGTTTTTAGTGGGGATTATCATATCATAGTTCATGAATGTCGTTACAAGAGTCTTTGAACATCTCCCAGTCAGTACAGTCAAAGCATCCTTGGAGGCAGGTGGTGGCCTCCTCTGACCAGATTTTGACCTCTTTGGTGTGGACTTTTTCCCTTTTCAGCACAGATTTGTATGAGGGGAGAAGGAGCACACAGTTATGGTCAACAGAGCCTATGGGGGCAGCCTGATTGATTTATAAGCTCCCTTAACTGAACCATAACAAAGATCCAGAGTTTTGTCCTTCCTGGTTAGACATGTAACATACTGATAAAAGTTTTTTAGGGAGTTTTTAAGGACACGTGATTGTCACCCACTATAAAGTCACCCACTATAAAATTCGGTGCTTTGGGACGCAATTAGTTGCAGTGAAGCTATTTGTCTGTTGACAATGATCAAGATAATTATCAATGTGTTCTGACACCAATACTGGTGAGTCTCTGCTTCAATATTGCGTAATCCACAGTGTCACAGGCTTTTGAAAAATCAATGAAAAGGGCTGCCACAGTATTGTTGATTGTCATGTCATTTATTACTGTAAAAGCAAAACTGATTGTGATCTGCAAGTTGAAAGAGAGATGAACATTACAAAAATATAAGAGAACAAAGACACAAGAGTTAGCTGTGAGATACTTGTGAAACGCTGCCATAAATCTTTCCATATTTGCCGTTTTCCTGCAGAGTTACAGAAAATTGCAGCAGATATGTGTGGGATGGAGGATGCACTGTTGGTCCCCACAGCAACCATGGGTAACCTTATTGCAGGTGAGCTGAGTCGTCACTGGTGGAATCCATTCTGTGAGGTCAGACCAGTCAAAAATAAAACTACATGTTCTTCATTTTGCAGTGATGGTGCACTGCAGTGAGAGGGGCGACGAGATGATAGTGGGCGACTTGTCCCATTTGCACATGTACGAGCAAGGCGGAAGTGCACAGGTCAGTGTATCACACCGCGATCACCGTCACACAACAACACAACAGATCAGTTTCCAGTTGTAGAAGTTCAGTGTGTGCCTTTGTGTGGACTCAGGTGGCCGGCGTCCACACCACCACAGCAACCACCCTCCCTGATGGGACATTTGACTTGGAGCAGCTGGAATCAAGGATCCGCCTTGGATACCCTTTAACCTATTACTGCCGCACACGCCTAATATGTCTGGAGAACACACATAACACACAGGGAGGACGTGTGATGCCTCTGTCCTTCCTGCAGGATGTGAGTGGGAATCCTTTTCTAAATATAATTCACTCTGTTCTGCACAGGTGGAGTTGTGTCCAGTCTGCATGGTGCCAGGCTTGGCTCCACAACTGTGGGGTTGTTCTGGTCTGACGGGGTTTAGTTCCACAAACATCACCCCGTTTCCATGGTTGTGGAATCAAACCTGTCTCCTTGTAGACTGAACAAACTTATGGCTGTGAACAAAGCCGCCTTGCCATGAAACCCTGGGTCATAATGTCTTAAAATGTTCTTTATAAGAATTGAACCTTTGACATCAGAACCTCACAGCAGTGTTCATATGAACTGAGATACCTGTTCAGGTTTTCTTGGAGCTTTTGACAGTTTACAGTTGAATTACTTGAACTCACAACCTCAGACATACAAGTTATTCTTACCCTTTCTTGGTGTTTTTAAGTTCAGTTTTTGGTCTGAAGTTTTAAAAAAACTTTTTTTTAATGTAGGCACGATTAACGTGCTAATTAATTCATTTATGAAATGTTCATAGTTGTTTTTGTTTGTCATGGGCTGTAACATTTTTCCACCAAGTTATGTGACATTTATTGCAACTTATTTACGGCTTTCTTCAGCCACATTTCACCTCAGGGTGCACTACTGTGCCATTTTTTTTGCCATCGTGCCAAAAAAATAGGTACATTTTGAAAGAGATACAAGAACCTCGGCAGGGAAACCATCTTGATGGCATTTATATTTGTGTGCCAATTTTTGTACGTTTTCACCACCATTTAGGGCCTCAAAAGTCTGATTGTTGTAGAAAAGTCCTTGCACCACTGTGAGGCTCTTGTTTGAAAAAGCTGCTTGTGTCTTTAAGTTAGGCTTGGGATGCACAGATACTAATTAAATACCTTGCTAAGCTGGTGTAACGTGGTGTAGTACTGGTCAATGTGTGCCCTCTGCTAGAATAGCCTTTATTTGTCATTATGCAAGTAAAAACCCATTTATTAGTCTCTTAATGGCTCTTATTTGGCCTTGGATTTCTCATTGTTCACCACTTGTGGTTTACACTCCTGTCCCCTGTGTTTGTTTGACATTATTTGTTAAAAACGTGTGAAAGCAGTTGTGATTTTTGCCTCATGGAAGCAGATGGGCAAAAAAAAAATAAAATCTTAGGCTGTATATAAAAATGGACATAGTTTTCCAGTTGTGAAATTCACAAATGTCACCTGCAACCACAGGCACTGGTCTCCACTCATACTGTATGTGCCGTGCCATTTTGTTTGTTTTACTTTAAATGAAATCACAATTTACAGAATCAACATCATGTTCTACTGAAATAGACATTAACTCTAATCTAACTTACTGTTGCAACCAGAGGAGTCTATTTTCTCTGTATTTATACCCGTCATATGTACAGTCTTGTGGAAATTACAGCATCTCTCAACGGTTTGATCATCTTTGGGTGGTTTGTCTTTATTTCCAAGGTTCGGGCTTTGGCAGATAGATACGGTCTATCAGTTCACATGGATGGAGCCAGGGTGGTGAATGCCGCCGTGGCCCAGGGGGTTCCTCTATCGACCATACTGCAGCACACACACAGCGTCACTATAAGCCTCTGCAAGGTGGGATATGAAAAACATTAGAAAAGGTCTGCACATACTGTATTCTTGGAGAATCTATATGTGTTAAGTCAAAATAAATACAAAATTGATATTCAAATGATGGTGTGTAACAGGTCCTGGGTTCCCCTGTGGGGGCTATTCTTGCTGGACCCCGAGACTTCATAACACGAGCAAAGCGGTGTTGTAGAGTTCTGGGAGGGTCTATGGTAAAGGCTGGTGTATTAGCAGCAGCTGGAAAAGTGTCTTTACAGCATAGTATTATGATGGGAAGACTGGAGCAGGATCATCGCAATGCAAAAATCTTTGCTCAGGGTAAGGTGATCAATTTTGTTAGTGGAAATTTAACTAACCAAGTGGCTGCTATGGTGTTTTTGTTCATGCTTCTTCTGTGTTGTGTTCTGTCAACCAGCCGTGCACGACTGTGACCTGTTCACCTTGGACTTGGCGTCCGTGGAGACAAACATTGTGCGCTTCTATCTTAACGGCTGCAGCTGGAGTCCCTCTGAGTTCTGTGATCGCATGGGTATGGTTTGTGAGAAAGAAAAGGCCGCACTGGGACAGCCGATACAGGTTCCCATGTACCCGTTTTATGGAAACTCAATACGGGCTGTGTGGCACCCTATGGTGACCGCTGAAGATACCCAGCTGGCCATCAAGAAAATGCACTTTGTTATTTCTCAGTACATGGAGGAAAAACCAAGGGCCATTAAGGCTTGATGTTTCCTCACGTAGAAAGTTTAAATCGATTGTCCATGTCAAGTTAAACAGCAGCACAGTGTTGGCTGTTCTATATATTTTACGTCTTCTTACGTGTTGTTGAGTCAAACTTATGATAAATTTTATAAAATATAAAGTAGCAATAACTGTGCAGAAGTCACAAAAATGTACCCTTTTTTTTCTTCTTTTTGTTCATAAAAACGAGCCAAGTGAACTGTGAACTGTGACGTATTTCCAAATTTCACAAATTCAATCCGATGTTGAACGAGTACTTTGCTCAGGTGTGTTTTTTTAATCAGATTGCAGAGGTTGCACTGTGTATATACTGTTTGTTTTAAAAAAGCAGCCAAAAATGCTCTGTGTTCTACGGGTTAAATCATTTTTACAACATAACATGAGGCTCATTTGCTGTATCGTTTTTTATAAAATTCTTTGTTTTCCAATGATTCATGCTGCTACTTTTTTAATGATCATGTCATACTATATATTTTTTTTTTTTTTACATCTCAACTGATAGAGAACTGTCCCGAATGAATGGTCTCTCTCTTCTGTCCCCACTTCGCCCGTCACTCTTTCCTTTTCTCTCCTCTGTCCCCCATTTTTACTTTCACCCCAACCACTGCAATCTTTTTTTGAGTCTGGCTCTCAGACATTTCCTGGTGTTAAAAGTAAGGATGGGACGACACCACTTTTTTGGGTCCGATATCACAAACTTGAGTACAATCTACCGATACACATATTAGCCCGATACAGCCATTTATGAACTGTGAAGCTGTTAAAGGAATACTTTGCATTTAGCTTTGAATTACTAGAATAGAAGAAAGAAATATTGTGTTTCCCAAGCTCAGTTTCCCCTGAGTCAAGAAATATCTTCATTCTTTTCTTTGTTACGTGCCCACCAGTGACACTTGGTCCGAGCCTTGGTCCGAGACTTGAAACTGCAACGCTAATTCTGCACTTTTTAGACCCACTCGTTGGGGGACGGGACCTCATTCCCAGAATGTAAATAGTGTCCGCCATCTTTGCTAACAGCTACGCTAACAGGACCAAGTGTCACTGGTGGGCACGTAACAAAGAAAAGAATGAAGATATTTCTCGACTCAGGGGAAACTGAGGTTGGGGAAGTATCAAAAATACTACCCCTATTCTAGTAATACAAAGCTAAACGCAAATCTGTGAAGTATTCCTTTAACAACACATTTTGTGCAGAGTCATTTCACAGACATAATTCTGCCAACTGTGTAACAAATATTGTTCTCCCAAAAAAAGAAGAAATACACAGCCAAAATACGACTCAGCTATTTGACATTTTTGCAGTCTGTGCATAGTGAATAATGTGATATATGGGATTTCTGCCTTACTATGTGAAGTGCCTCAAGGTCCTGAATGTTGTGATTTGGCGAGATACAAATAAAACCTTTTTTCACTTAATTTACTACAGTGCGACATTTTTATTGCTATATTAACAGAGCGACACATTAAAACCACAGACAATTACCTTTCCAGTCTTAAAGGAATACTTCACCGATTTGCATTTAGCTTTGTATTACTAGAATACAAAGTATTTTTGAAAAATTGTGCTTCCCAACCTCAGTTTCCCCTGAGTCGAGAAATGTATTCATTCTTTTTTTTTGTCACGTGCCCACCAGTGACACTTGGGGCAAGGCTTTAAACTGCAGTGCTAATTCAGCACTTTTTAGGCCCACTCATAAAGGGACGGGACCCCATTCCCAGAATGTAAACAGTGTCTGCCATCTTTGCTAACATTTATGCTAACAGGTTAATGGCTAGCTAAGCTATCCACATTCAGAGTTCAGTGTTGTTTAAGACAGAGACATGAGACAGATACTGTATCTGACGCACAATTGTTTTGGAGAGTTTATTAAAAAGGGAATACAAAAAAAATTCCAACTGTAGAGATCTACAGCGGAGTCAAAGCAAGCAGACATGTTGATCATCAAGTCAACAGCACACAGCAGCATCATTGCATTTCTAAGCATTCCTGTTTTCTACAACTTTAGTTTAGCGCTCTTCGTCACATTATGCTCAGCACCTGGTCAACAACAACAACAACTGATCTGTTCAGTTTGAGACAAAGGTCACCTGTGGTTAACTAGCTTTGTTTTCTGCAAGAGTGATGAGACGACAGCAGGATCACATAGAGAGGAATTGTTTGCGGGGGGCTTTTAAGTGTCTTTTCCTTGACTTCAATGAGCTGGAGGAAGGTGAAGATATGTCCACTCTCAACAGAGTTGAGTTTTAGTACTACTAAGAAAAACAAACAAAAATCCACAGGACCAGTAGACGTTTGAAGAACAATGAGCATGTATGCGACTATTTCTGTGTATTGCTCAAGTCCAAACGGACAGCTTGGTATCGGTGAAGTACCCTGACTGAAGATGAGGATGAGTTTGAGGACACAGAGCCTGCCTCTGGCACAGATGTGATAAAAAAAAAAAGAGATTCATTTCACTTCTCTGTGAAATTTCAGGAAATTTTCATCTCAAAATTAAGATCAACCTCAATTTTTTTCACGAAGCCTGAATCCTTCCACCAAAGGGTTAAAAAAAGAGAAAAGAATGAAAATTAAAAAAAACAAGATTAAAGCATGTCAAACATAAATATATAACCATTAATGCATATATTATACTCAAATGAACTAGATTTTGTAAAGTGCAATGTTACAAAGAAACAAAAGAAATACTGTGATTGGAAAGCATATACTGATGTTTTAGGATGGGAAAGACGTGTTGATTTTTCTAGTTCAGTTCAAATCACGAGTCTTTTTGACTTTAAATGTCCTTCATTACAGCGAGAAGACACGGAAATCAAAACATTTGGCCATGTTCTCTGCTGAAAGAGTTTAGAGTCAGTGGAGCTTCCCATCAGTCTTTGCTTCTTCATCCTGCTCCGAACAGAGGGTGGGGTGGAAGTGGCAGGGACAGTCCCTCAGGGTGTTTGCCGACACCCTGCAGTCAAACCCAGATGTCCCACGGTGCACTTTCTGGGTCTCTCAGGCCACCAACTTCAGTCGTCCTGTGAGGAGAACCAGACCATGAGTCAACAGTTAAGTGACACATCCAGACCCTGCATCAAACCATGTCCACATGTCTCAGAATAAATATGAAAACATGTTTTCCTTTCAATCTGGTGATAAGTTATGGGACTAAAAAATGACGCAATGTTAGAGTTTTGATACATTTAAGTGATATATAAAGCTTTTTCTCGGCCAACAGGTGTCCCCACGAGGACATCTGAGGGGGGTTGTGGTCTACAAGGACAACAGAGGGTCTTTATGGACCATGAGGACACCTGCAGGTCGTTATTATCCATGTGGACACCTGAGGGTCCTTATGGTCTTTGAGGAAACCTGAGGTTCCTTATGGTCTATGAGGACACCTGAGGGTCTTTGTGGTCTACGATGAGGATATCTCACATGGAGTCTTTTATGTTGGAGGTGAACTATGTTTCACAGTAGTCTAAAGACAAACTCGCTTGGTTTCTCAAACGTCCACAAAAGGTGTCCCCATTATACTATTTTACACGGATTTAACACCAACAGTGTTTTCAGATTTATCAGTGTAGACATGAAGCATCAGCAGGACACCCAGCGAGGCCACAGAGCAGCAGAAACGAGGGATGGAGGGAAGGAGAAGAGAGATCCATCCAGACACCAACTCACACACACCATTCACACTCTGAAGCCACAAGGAAAAGATGCTTCTGGGTAAACACAAATCATCTAGTCAAACTGAGAACATTAACATTCACACGTCTGATTCTGTCTGAACTCACATGTGTATCGTTAGCTTTAGTATCCTCTCTTTAAAACGACACACACAGTCTCCAAAGTTACCTGTTATTAAATCATGTTAAACAGTTGTACAAAACATAAACTTTGCCAACAGCTGTTACTGGGGCAGACCATTTTATTTTCCTCTCATATAAATTATGCGGACTAATGGACTAATCTGTAATTTTTCTGTTATGGTTTTGCACTGACTGGATTATCAACAGTAAGAAACAAAGTCTTTTATCTTTTAAATACGGAACAAATCGTAATCTAGACTTTTCTGATGTATGAACAAGTGACACTCTCTCTCTCTGTTCTAGACACACACACACACACACACACATATTTAAATGTTAACATATGCACATCGCTGCACAGTGTTGGGACAGATTTAGTTAGTGTGTGAATTTCCTTGTGACTTGAACTCCAGCGACACACTGCGGACTCTGCTGGTCCTGCTCACAGATCTGCGGGCACAAAGACGAAAGCTGCTGGAGCTGCTGTGGTTACGGGTGGAGAGTGTTAGATGGGTGGAAGAGGGAGATGGGGCGCCATGCCATACTGAGTGCTTCCATGCCAAGCTGTCCACAAATCAGCATACACCCCTACCTACCTGGCCACTGTCCCCCACCAAAGGGATGGCTCTGTCTACCTGTCTGTCTGTGAATTAATCAATCAGACCACAGTGAGGACACAGAGGAAGAAGAAAGAGAGAGAGCAGATGGAGCTCTGTTACAGGTCATACCTGAGGATGTTCAGGATGTTTATGATACCTACTTTTACTGATGCCATGTTCTCTTTTCTTTTTTTTTTACAAACATTTTCTTTTCCCTTTTATAAATGTTTTATAATTATTTTTAGTCTACCATTATTATTATTATTTCACAATAATGGTGCATTCACATCAAATTGTATACACAAAGTCACTGCAAAGTGTGGGTTTTGGATTCTCCCACAATGTTCAGCTTTAGCTTATCCATTTTAGATAGTAACATTAATCTAACATTAAATAATATTAACTTTAAAGTGTTACCTAAATATATGTTCCTGATGTTCAATGCAATAAAAACTATTTATGAGTTACCAAAATCAGAGTTGTAACACTTTTTATATGTCATAATATATTATTGTGTACTGTGCTCAGTAAAACAGTATGATAGAAGAACTAATTAGAAACTGATTTAATGTTTTGTTAAATTTGCAAAAATGTGAATGTGAGGAAGAGTTATAATTCAGGAAATGCGGAACACACAGATTATGACAGAAACCTGGTAAAGGCATTATTACTGTATGTGTGTGTGTGCATTCCTTTTTACCTGTGGACAGCTGCGACTGGGACCTCCTGCGGGAGCTGCTGGGGGTCCTGGAGGCGGAGGACAGAGTGCTGCCGACGCTGCTCGCTCGAGAGATGGGGAGAGGGACCGGGGTCACTGGGGGAGAGTCCAGCTGAGGAGAAGTCAGATGTAAAATAGTTTCACTCAAATTTCTACTTTCTACAAATTTCTCAAATCAACACATACCGTATGAGCTTTGTTTATAGTTACTGTTTGAACATTTTATATGTGGGTGCTGTATTTCACATTTGATAATTAAACTTTTGTTTTGAAAACCAATTTACTTTTAAATAAAATGAGAAACCCTTTTTTGTCACCATATTTTCTTCAGTGTAAACATTCAAACTTTAACACAATCAGCACAAACAACAACAACCACCACCTCATCTCTGTTACCTCCACACTGTCATGCGTAGGCGAGGACGAGGTGGACGAGTTCTCATGTCTCCTGGTGGACGAAGACGAGGAGTTCAGCTCAACGCTGCGAACTCGCTGAGCGAACTTCAGCGAGCAGACCGACTCGCTCATGTTGCTGGACAACGGAGACACCTGAACACAGCCAACACAGAGTCACTTCCACCTGCATCACCATGACAACATCATACACGCCAACAAAAACAGGGCAATCAGAGATGGCAGACTTAAACCCATTCTCGCAACAAGTTCGAATCCACGCCAGGGTTAAAATTCTTGGACAACATGTGTATCTCTCACAAATTCTAACAAGCCCCTGTTGCCCTATGTTGCTCATGTTGCAAGCAAGAGTGGAAGCACAAACAGAGCCACCAAAAACTGGAGTAACAATGACATCTTTTTTGTCAAATTATGGTTTACATACTTAAGTATGACTTTTCTGTCAAATTTTGGATGGCATACTAAAATATGACTTTTTTTGTCAACTTTTGGACGACATACTAAAGAATTAATATTTTGTGTGATTTCGGACAACATACTATACTATGACTTTTTTGGACAACATACAATACTATGACTTTTTTGACCGATTTTGGACGACATACAATACTATGACTTTTTTGACCGATTTTGGACAATACAATACTATGACTTTTTTGGACTATGACTTTTTGGTAAAATTTTGGACGACATACTATACTATGACTTTTTTGACCAATTTTGGACGACATACAATACTATAACTTTTTTGTGTGATTTCGGACGAAATACTTTACTTCGACTTTTTTGACCGATTGTGGACGACATACTGTATTGTGACTTTTTTTTTTTTACCAATTTTGGCAACATAGTATGACATACTAACCTATTACTTTTTTGTCAAATTTTGGACAAAATACTAAAGTATGACTTTTTTGTCAAATTTTCCACGACATACTTAAATATGACTTTTTCGTCAAATTTGGGACAACATACTAAAGTATGACTTTTTTGTCAAATTTTGGACGACATTCTAACGTATGACGTTTTTGTCAAATTTTGGTCGACATCCTAAAGTATGACTTTTTCGTCAAATTTGGGACAACATACTAAAGTATGA
>NW_025321808.1:0-7954 GCF_019176455.1 Solea senegalensis | reverse complement strand
ATACTATACTGTGACATTTTTGTGTCATTTTGGACGACATACTACACAATGACATTTTTGTCTAATTTTGGATGACATACTATATGATGATATTTTTGTGTCATTTTGGACGACATACTATACTATGACATTATTGTGTCATTTTGGATTACATACTATACTTTGACATATTTGTGTCATTTTGGACTACATACTATACTTTGACATTTTTGTCTAATTTTGGACAACATACTATACGGTGTCATTTTTGTGTCATTTTGGATGACATACTATACTATGACATTTTTTTCTAATTTTGGACGACGTACTATACTATGACATTTTTGTGTCATTTTGGACTACATACTATATTATGAGGCCACACGGTGATGTAGTGGCTAGCAATCTCGCCTTGCAGCGAGAAGACCCGGGTTCGAGCCCCGGTTGGAACAAGGGCCTTTCTACATGGAGTTTGCAAGTTCTCCCCGTGTGTGCGTGGGTTCTCTCCGGGTACTCCGGCTTCCTCCCACAGTCCAAAAACATGCAATGTGGGGAATAGGTAAATTGGACACTCTAAATTGACCATAGGAGTGAGTGTGAGAGTGAATGGTTGTTTGTCTCTAGTTGTGTGTGGCCCTGCGATGGACTGGCGAACTGTCCAGGGTGTACCCCGCCTATCGCCCGATGTAGCTGAGATTGGCACAGCACCCCCCGCGACCCTCTGGTGGAGGATAAAGCGGTTAGATGATGACTGACTGACTGACTGACTATATTATGACATTTTTGTGTCATTTTGGACAACATGCTATACTATGACATTTTTGTCTAATTTTGGACAACATACTATACTATGACATTTTTGTGTCATTTTGGATGACATACTATACTGTGACATTTTTGTCTCATTTTGGACAACATACTATACCATGATATTTTTGTGTCATTTTAGAAGACATTGTATATTATGACATTTTTGTCTAATTTTGGACAACATACACAATGACATTTTTTTCTAATTTTGGAACATTCTATACTATGACATTTTTGTGTCATTTTGGATGACATACTACACTATGACATTTTTGTCTAATTTTTGAAAATGTTTTGGTAATTTTGGACTACAAACTAGACTATGACATTTTTGTGTCATTTTGGACGACATGCTATACTATGACATTTTTGTGTCATTTTGGATGACATAGTAACATGACATTTTTTTGTTATTTTGGACGACATACTATACTGTGACATTTTTTTCTAATTTTGTACGGCATACTATACTGTGACATTTTTGTGTAATTTTGGACAACATACTATACTATGACATTTTTGTCTAATTTTGGAGAACACACTATACTATGACATTTTTGTGTCATTTTCGACAACATACTATACTTTGACATTTTTGTCTAATTTTGGACAACATACTATACTGTGACATTTT
Organism: Solea senegalensis; assembly: GCF_019176455.1. Lineage (NCBI taxonomy): Eukaryota > Metazoa > Chordata > Actinopteri > Pleuronectiformes > Soleidae > Solea > Solea senegalensis. The sequence goes on along the minus strand of NW_025321808.1, from coordinate 6,531 downwards.
CGTCTACTTTTTGACAACATACTATACTATGACATTTTTGTGTCATTTTGGATGTCATACTATACTATGACAATTTGAGATTTTTGCACTACATGCTACACTATGACATTTTTGTCTAATTTTGGACAACATACTACACAATTAAATTTTTATGTCATTTTGGACGACATACTATACTATGACATTTTTGTCTAATTTTGGACAACATACTAAACTGTGACATTTTTGTGTCATTTTGGACGACATACTATATTATGACATTTTTGTGTCATTTTGGATGACATACTATACTATGACATTTTTTTCTAATTTTGGACGAAGTACTATACTATGACATTTTTGTGTCATTTTGGACTACATACTATATTATGAGGCCACACGGTGATGTAGTGGTTAGCAATCTCGCCTTGCAGCGAGAAGACCCGGGTTCGAGCCCCGGTTGGAACAAGGGCCTTTCTGCATGGAGTTTGCATGTTCTCCCCGTGTGTGTGTGGGTTATCTCCGGGTACTCCGGCTTCCTCCCACAGTCCAAAAACATGCAATGTGGGGAATAGGTAAATTGGACACTCTAAATTGACCATAGGAGTGAGTGTGAGAGTGAATGGTTGTTTGTCTCTAGTTGTGTGTGGCCCTGCGATGGACTGGCGAACTGTCCAGGGTGTACCCCGCCTATCGCCCGATGTAGCTGAGATTGGCACAGCACCCCCCGCGACCCTCTGGTGGAGGATAAAGCGGTTAGATGATGACTGACTGACTGACTGACTATATTATGACATTTTTGTGTCATTTTGGACAACAAGCTATACTATGACATTTTTGTCTAATTTTGGACAACATACTATACTATGACATTTTTGTGTAATTTTGGACGACATACTACACTATGACATTTTTATCTAATTTTGGACAACATACTATTCTGTGACATTTTTGTGTCATTTTGGACGACATACTATACTATGACATTTTTGTGTCATTTTGGTTGACATACTAACATGACATTTTTTATTTATTTTGGACGACATACTATACTGTGACATTTTTGTCTAATTTTGGGCAACTTACTACACTATGACTGTCATTTTGTACAACATACTATACTATGACATTTTTGTGTAATTTTGGACAACATACTATACTATGACATTTTTGTGTCATTTTGGATGACATACTATACTATGACAATTTGAGATATTTGCACGACTTACTATACTATGACATTTTTTGGTCATTTTGGACGACAAACTGGACTATGACATTTTTGTGTCATTTTGGATGGCATACTATACTATGACATTTTTGTCTAATTTTGGACAACAAACTATACTATGACGTTTTTGTCCAATTTTGGACAACATACTATAGTATGACATTTTTGTGTCATTTTGGATGACAAACTAGACTATGACATTTTTGTGTCAATTTGGACGACATACTATACTATGACATTTTTGTGTCAATTTGGACGACATACTATACTATGACATTTTTGTCTAATTTGGAACAACATACAATACTGTGTGATTTTTGTGTCATTTTGGACGACACATACTAATATGACATTTTTAAGTTATTTTGGATTTACATACTATACTATGACATTCTTGTCTCATTTTAGTGCACGGTGTGTACTTACACTGTGTCATTTTTGTGTCATTTTGGACGGTACTATACTGTGACATTTTTGTGTGTCATTTTGGACTATTTTCATACTATACTATGACGCTTTTGGTCATTTTGGACAACAACCAGGACTATGACATTTTTGTGTCATTTTTGGATCTATTATGCTATACTATGCATTATTTTTGTGTCATTTTGGACAACATACTATACTATGACATTTTTTGTCTAATTTTGATCTATTAATACCTATGACATATTAGTGTCATTTCGATGACATACTAATATGACATTTTTAGTTATTTTGACGACATACTACCTTTATTTATTTTTGTCCATTTTTGTACGTGTACTATACTGTGTGATTTTTGTGTCATTTTGGACTTTTATAACTATACTATGACATTTTCCTCTTATTTTGGACAACATACTATACTATGACATTTTTGTCTTATTTTGGACAACATACTATACTATGACATTTTAGTGTCATTTTAGATGACATACTAACATGACATTTTTTAGTTATTTTGGACGACATACTATAGTGTGACATTTTTGTCTCATTTTGTACGGCATACTATACTATGACATTTTTGTCTAATTTTGGACAACATACTATACTGTGACATTTTTGTGTCATTTTGGACGACATACTATACTATGACATTTTTGTGTCATTTTGGATGACATACTATACTATGGCATTTTTTGGTGATTTTGCACGACAAACTATACCATGACATTTTTGTGTCATTTTGGACGACATGCCATATTATGACATTTTTGTCTAATTTTGTACGGCATACTATACTATGACATTTTTGTCTAATCTGGAACAACATACTATACTGTGTGATTTTGTGTCATTTTGGACGACATACTATACTATGACATTTTAGTGTCATTTCGGATGACATTATAATATGACATTTTAGTGTCATTTCGGATGACATTATAATATGACATTTTTTAGTTATTTTGGACGACATGCTATACTATGACATTTTTGTGTCATTTTGGACAACATACTATACTATGACATTTTTGTGTCATTTTGGACGACATACTTTATTATGACATTTTTGTCTAATTTTATACGGCATACTATACTATGACATTTTTGTCTAATTTGGAACAACATACAATACTGTGTGATTTTTGTGTCATTTTGGACGACATACTATACTATGACATTTTTGTCTTATTTTGGACAACATTACATTACATTACATTACATGTCATTTAGCAGACGCTTTTATCCAAAGCGACTTACAATGGAATTGAATACAATCAGCCAGGGGTGGAATCGAACTTGCGACCATGATGTCTTTCGCACACAGGGTAACCACTTAACCACTGAGCCACTCCACCCCCACATACTATACATACTATACTATGACATTTTAGTGTCATTTCGGATGACATACTAATATGACATTTTTTAAGTTATTTTGGACGACATACTATACTATGACATTCTTGTCTCATTTTGTACGGTGTACTATACTGTGTCATTTTAGTGTCATTTTGGACGGTGTACTATACTGTGACATTTTTGTGTCATTTTGGACGACATACTATACTATGACGTTTTTTGGTCATTTTGGACGACAAACTAGACTATGACAATTCTGTGTCATTTTGGACGGCATGCTATACTATGATATTTTTGTGTCATTTTGGACAACATACTATACTATGACATTTTTGTCTAATTTTGGACGACATACTACACTATGACATTTTAGTGTCATTTCAGATGACGTACTAATATGACATTTTTTAGTTATTTTGGACGACATACTATACTATGACATTTTTGTCTCATTTTGTACAGTGTACTATACTGTGTGATTTTTGTGTCATTTTGGACGACATACTATACTATGACATTTTCCTCTAATTTTGGACAACATACTATACTATGACATTTTTGTCTTATTTTGGACAACATACTATACTATGAAATTTTAGTGTCATTTCGGATGACATACTAATATGACATTTTTTAGTTATTTTGGACGGCATACTACACTATGACATTTTTGTCTAATTTTGGACAACATACTATACTATGACATTTTTTGGTCATTTTGGACGACATACTATATAATGACATTTTTGTGTCATTTTGGACGACATACTATACTATGACATTTTTGTGTCATTTTGGATGTCATACTATACTATGACAATTTTGAGGTTTTTGCACTACATGCTACACTATGACATTTTTGTCTAATTTTGTACGGCATTATATACTATGACATTTTTGTCTAATTTGGAACAACATACTATACTGTGTGATTTTTGTAACATTTTGGACAACATACTATACTATGACATTTTCGTCTTATTTTGGCAACATACTATACTATGACATTTTAGTGTCATTTCGGATGACATACTAATATGACATTTTTTAGTTATTTTGGACGACATACTATACTATGACATTTTTTGGTCATTTTGGACGACAAACTAGACTATGACATTTTTGTGTCATTTTGACCTATTATACTATACTACATGACATTTTTGGTCATTTTGGAATATTGAAACCAGGATTATATATTGACATTTTTTTGTTATTTTGGAGGACATACTATACTATGACATTTTTGTCTCATTTTGTACGGTGTACTATACTGTGACATTTTTGTGTCATTTTGGACGACATACTATACTATGAAATTTTTTTGGTCATTTTGTACGGCATACTATACTATGACATTTTTGTCTAATTTGGAACAACACACAATACTGTGTGATTTTTGTGTCATTTTGGACGACATACTATACTATGAAATTTTAGTGTCATTTAGGATGACATACTAATATGACATTTTTTAGTTATTTTGGACGACATACTATACTATGACATTTTTGTCTCATTTTGTACAGTGTACTATACTGTGTCATTTTGTAATATTTGACTAATAAACTCTTACTTCATGACATTTTGTCTAATTTTGACAACATACTATACTTCATGACATTTTGTGTCATTTGACTCCATATACTATACTATGACATTTTTGTGTCATTTTGCTGACATACTATACTATGACATTTTTGGTCATTTTTGACGACATACCATACAATGACATTTTTTGTGTCATTTTTGACAACATACTATATAATGACATTTTTGTGTCATTTTGGACGACATACCATACTATGACATTTTGTAAAACATTTTGGATGTCATACTATTATACTATGACAATTTCGAGGTTTTTAAATTGCCATGCTACACTATGATATTTGTCTAATGCTTTCTGACCACATACTATACTATGACAATTTTTTATTATTTTTGACGACATACTATACTATGACATTTTTGTCTCATTTTGTAAGACAAACTATACTATGACATTTTTTGTGGGATTTTGGACGATTTACTAAACTATGAAATTTTTTTGTTATTTTGGACAACATATTATACTATGACATTTTTGTCTCATTTTGGACGACAGATTTTCATATGGAATTTTTTTGTGATTTTGGACGACACACTTTACTATGACATTTTTGTCTCATTTTGTAATGGTGTAATTATACTGTGTCATTTTTATTTTGGACGCACATACTATACTATGACATTTTTGGTCATTTTGACAACATACTATATATAATGACATTTTTGTGTCATTTGATCTAATAAACCATACCTGCTACATTATTTTGTAATATTTTGGGTGTCATACTATACTATGACAATTTTGAGATTTTTGCACTACATGCTACACTATGACATTTTTGTCTAATTTTGGACAACATACTATACTATGACATTTTTATGTCATTTTGGACGACATACTATACTATGACATTTTTGTCTAATGTTGGACAACCTACTATACTATGACATTTTTATGTCATTTTGGACGACATACTATAGTATGACATTTTTGTCTAATTTTGGAAAACATACTTTACTATGACATTTTTGTGTAATTTTGGATGACATACTACTTACATTTTACTGTTATTTTGACCCACATACTATACTGCTTTATTATTTTCCTCTAATTTTGGACAACATACTATACTATGACATTTTTTGTGTCATTTTGGATGTCATACTATACTATGACAATTTGAGGTTTTTGCACTACATGCTACACTTTGACATTTTTGTCTAATTTTGGACAACATACTATACAATGACATTTTTATGTCATTTTGGACGACATACTATACTATGACATTTTTGTGTCATTTTGGATGACATACTATACTATGACATTTTTTGGTCATTTTGGACGACATACTATATAATGACATTTTTGTGTCATTTTGGACGACATACTATACTATGACATATTTGTGTCATTTTGGATGTCATACTATACTATGACAATTTTGAGGTTTTTGCATTACATGCTACACTATGACATTTTTGTCTAATTTTGGACAACATACTATACTATGACATTTTTGTGTCATTTTGGATGTCATACTATACTATGACAATTTTGAGGTTTTTGCACTACATGCTACACTATGACATTTTTGTCTAATTTTGGACAACATACTATACTATGACATTTTTATGTCATTTTGGACCACATACTATACTATGACATTTTTGTCTAATTTTGTACGGCATACTATACTATGACATTTTTGTCTAATTTGGAACAACATACTATACTGTGTGATTTTTGTGTCATTTTGGACGACATACTATACTATGACATTTTCGTCTAATTTTGGACAACATACTATACAATGACATTTTTGTCTTATTTTGGACAACATACTATACTAGCACATTTTAGTGTCATTTCGGATGACATACTAATATGACATTTTTTAGTTATTTTGGACGACATACTATACTATCACATTTTTGTCTCATTTTGTATGGTGTACTATACTGTGACATTTTTGTGT
>NW_025321807.1:0-12288 GCF_019176455.1 Solea senegalensis | reverse complement strand
AAAAAAAAAAAAAAAGAAAAAAGAAAAAAAAATGTTAAAAAGTTCAGTGTGTTCACATAAATTGTTTTGTTTTTGTTCTATATGTTCTGGTTCTATTTGTTCTTTGTCAATTTTTTTGTTGTGTTCCATTTGTTTTTGGTCATTTCTTTTGTTTTGTTAATTTTTTCTTTTTTGGTTTCATCTTCTTTTTTCACTTTCTGTTTTGGTTCTATTTTTTTTTTTTTTTTTTTACCTCCACATGGGCACTGCCGTGATGTGGCGTGGAGGCTTACAGCCTGTGTGATATCAGAGCCTCTGGATTTTTCAGAGGCTCTAAGATCACACAGGCTAACCAAAATGCCCTCCTTTCCTGGTTTCCAGGTGTATGTGCGCATCCGACGACAAGTCTTCATCTGAAAAGGTTGGTAAGACCCACCAAGACCCCCCCCTCATATGCGGGCAGCATAACCTCACCCTGAGGAGCTTAGTATCACTCTGGTAGATCTGGGAGAGTTGGAGGCTTTGGGTAAACTCGGCATAGCTCACCCGTAGTACTTAGTGGCGTCCAAGTACCCTTGGGGAGAGATCCCAAATCAGCCCAAGGCCCTCAGATCTCCCGCATTGACACAAGGCATCCCAAAGTGCATAACCTCACCCTGAGGTGCTTATGTTACAAAACTAATATGTTGCATTTAAGATTACAACAAGGGCCATTTGGACAAGAATTTTTCTCTTCCTTTACAACAAGAAGTAGGGGAGTAGCAGTGTTGCTCAGGAAAAACCTACCTCTTATAATAACTGACTGTGTTAAGGATCTGAATGGTCGCTATGTGATAATCAAAGGTACTTTGCAAGGTCAAAATATTGTAATGATGAATGTGTATTTTCCACCTGCTCACCCAGTCGCCTTCCTTACCAGAATGTTTTTGGACTTAGCTCCATTCCTTTCTAACTCCACTGTTATTGTTATTTTATTTTAACTTAATAATAAATATGCTTATTGACAAATTTCCACATAGTAACGCACCCCCTCTCCTCAGGCCAATACACTCCATGCTCTATGTGAGGAGTTTGGGCTTATTGATGCTTGGAGGTGCACCCACCCCTTTGATAAGCTATATACATTTTTCTCGGCCCCACATAAGTGTCAAACCAGGATTGATTATTTTGTTCTGCCAAGAACTGACTTATATTCAGGTTAATCATGCGGCATAACCAGTATAATTATTTCAGACCACGCAAGAGTAATTATGGACAGCGTTACATCAGTCTCGTCACTGGATACTTAATACAATTATTCTTAAAGATGAGGAATTTTGTTCCAACTTCCCTACTGAACTTAAAGCATTTCTGGAAATCAACACTTCATTGGCCAGCAATGCGTGACACGGGAGAAACAAAAGTCTTTAGAGAGTGAATTGACGGATAAAGAAAAAGCATATATTGCCTCTCCCTCACCACCACTGTGGCAAGTAATCACGGTAATCAGAACAGCTCTAAACTGTCTTCTTACCAGGGATGCAGAGAAGAAAATTAAATATACTAGACAGTATATAGGAGATAAAGCAGGCAAATGTCTGACCGACTATGTTAAAGTGGACATATTATGCTAAATCAACTTTTTAATCATTTTAATACTTATATTTGGGACTTGAAAACGCAGACTCAGTCATGTTTTTCGTGGTCCCCCTTAGTGTAAGTGTAGGAGTGTTTTACACAAATTTACACATAAAGATGGCCACAAGGTATATGAAAATAAACTGATAAATAACTGCTTTAAGAACTTTTATGAAAGCCTGTACTCTTCCGAGCAAGCTCCAGAGGGAGAGCAACTACGGGACGATTTCTTTGCTCAATTGGATTTGCCAAAGTTGTCAGAAGAGCATAAGACTGCTCTTAATAGTCCCACAACTAAAACTGAAGTGATCAAAGCTAATAATAAATTACAAAATGGAAAATCACCAGGACCTTCTGTTGTGAATTTTATAAACAGGTCCAAAATATTCTTGTAGATCCTCTTCTTGACCTGTTTAATCACTCCTTCACTACAGGAGAATTCCCACAGACACTGAAGGAGGCCAATATATCCTTAATTTTAAAGAAGGGGAAGTGTTCTGACTCTTGCGGATCCTACAGGCCCATAGCCCTCCTAAATGTGGATAGGAAGCTGCTTTCTAAAATCTTGACCAGACGGGTTTTGTAAGGGGTCGGAATTCAGCTACCAATTAGCTGAATTTAGACGTTAGACGTCAGTTGAATGCTATCCTAGCTTTTAAACAAAAGTCTGTTAAAGGGGACATATTATACCCTATTTCCCACATTAAAATAGTTCCCTGGTGTCCTTATGAACATGTCAGTGACATGCTTTGGTCAAAATACCATAAGGATGAAGCACCATAGCAATTCAATAACCCTGCTAAACCCGCCCCTTTCAGAACGCTCGGTTTTCGTGCATGGTCCCTTTACATGCAAATGAGACACAGGCAAACACACACCCACTTCTTCCAGGGGGTTTCTGATTTGTCCTCTTTACAGCGCTCACTCGCTCAGCTTCTTTTCCCTCTGCTCCATAACTCTCCCCCTCCCTCCACTAGTTCTCTGACAATATCAACATGGCAGCGTGCGCAGAAAACAGCAAGAGTGCCGTCACAGGAAGAGACGTCCTACATAAGGATCGAGCTGAACACTGTCCAACTGTAAATCAGTTAAAAACACTTAGGGACAGCACCGCTGATCGCCACCGGCGCGCGGCGAGCTGCATAAACTGCCGCTGTATGTGACCGTATCAGACTGAGTCTGTGCTCCCGTCATGGAGGACGTACTGAACAAATATTTTTAATTAGGATGTGTCAGAATGGTCAGTTAGAAAGTCAGAAAGTACAGAATATTCACATTTAGAAGCTCAGAAATGACAGAAAGTAGAAAATATTCACATTTAGAAGCTGAGAAATGACAGAAAGCTGAAATATGACAGGAAGTAGAAAGTATTCACATTTAGAAGCTGACAAAAAAGAGAACGTAGGAAAGGTTCACATTTAGAAGCTCAGAAATGACACAAAGTAGAAAATATTCACATTTAGCTGAAACATGACAGAAAGTAGAAAATACTACTTAGGCCGAAATATGACAGAAAGTAGTAAGTATTCACATTTAGAAGATGAGAAATGACAGAAATTAGAAGATATTCACATTTTGAAGCTGAAAAATGACAGAAAGTATTCACATTTAGAAGATGACAAATGACACGAAGTAGAAAGTATTCACATTTAGAAGCTGACAAATGACAAAATTAGAAAATATTCACATTAAAGCAGCTGAAATATGACAGAAAGTATTCACATTGAGAAGCTGACAAATGACACAAAGTAGAAAGTATTCACATTTAGAAGCTGAAATATGATAGAAAGTAGAAAGTATTCACATTTAGAAGCTGAAATATGACAGAAAGTAGAAAGTATTCACATTTAGAAGCTGGCAAATGACAAAATTAAAAGATATTCACATTTAAGAAGCTGAAATATGAAAGAAAGTATAAAATATTCACATTTAGAAGTTGAAATATGACAGAAAGAAAAAAATATTCACATTTAGAAGCTGAAATATGACAGAAAGTATTCACGTTTAGAAGCTGACAAATGACTGAAAGTAGTAAGTATTCACATTTAGAAGGAGAGAAATGACAGAAATTAGAAAATATTCACATTGAGAAGCTGAAAAATGACAGAAAGTATTCACATTTAGAAGCTGACAAATGACAGAAGTAGTAAGTATTCACATTTAGAAGGTGAGAAATGACAGAAATTAGAAAATATTCACATTTAGAAGCTGAAAAATGACAGAAAGTAGAAAATATTCACATGTAGAAGCTGAGAAATGACAGAAGGTAGAAAGTATTCAAATTTAGAAGCTGATGAATGACAGAAAGTAGAAAATATTCACATTTAGAAGCTGAAACATGACAGAAGGGAGAAAGTATTCACATTAAGAAGCTGAAATATGACAGGAAGTAGAAAGTATTCACATTTGGAAGCTGACAAATGACAGAAATTAGAAAGTATTCACATTTAGAAGCTGATATATGACAGAAAGTAGAACATATTAAAATTTAGAAGCTGAAATATGACAGAAAGTAGAAAATGTTCACATTTAGAAGCTGAAACATGACAGAAAGTAGAAAATGTTCACATTTAGAAGCTGAAACAAGACAGAAATTAAAAAATATTCACATTTAGAAGCTGAAAAATGACAGAAAGTATTCACATTAAGAAGCTGAAACATGAAGAAATTAAAAAATATTCACATTTAGAAGCTGAAAAATGACAGAAAGTATTCACATTTAGAAGCTGACAAATGACAGAAAGTAGTAAGTAGAAGTATGACAGAAAGTATTCACATTTAGAAGTGAAAAATGACAGATTTAGAAGCTGAAAATGACAGAAAAGTATTCACATTTAGAAGCTGAAATATGACAGAAGAGAAGCTAATGACAGAAGTAGAAAGTATTCACATTAAGAAGCTGAAATATGACAGGAAGTAGAAAGTATTCACATTTGGAAGCTGACAAATGACATAAATTAGAAAGTATTCACATTTAGAAGCTGATATATGACAGAAAGTAGAAAATGTTCACATTTAGAAGCTGAAAAATGACAGAAAGTAGAAAATATTCACATTTAGAAGCTGAAAAATGACAGAAAGTAGTAAGTATTCACATTTAGAAGCTGAAATATGAAAGAAAGTAGAAAGTATTCACATTTAGAAGCTGAAATATGACAGAAAGTAGAAAGTATTCACATTTAGAAGCTGGCAAATGACACAATTAAAAGATATTCACATTTAAGAAGCTGAAATATGAAAGAAAGTATAAAATATTCACATTTAGAAGTTGAAATATGACAGAAAGAAAAAAATATTCACATTTAGAAGCTGAAATATGACAGAAAGTATTCACGTTTAGAAGCTGACAAATGACTGAAAGTAGTAAGTATTCACATTTAGAAGGAGAGAAATGACAGAAATTAGAAAATATTCACATTGAGAAGCTGAAAAATGACAGAAAGTATTCACATTTAGAAGCTGACAAATGACAGAAAGTAGTAAGTATTCACATTTAGAAGGTGAGAAATGACAGAAATTAGAAAATATTCACATTTAGAAGCTGAAAAAGGACAGAAAGTAGAAAATATTCACATGTAGAAGCTGAGAAATGACAGAAGGTAGAAAGTATTCAAATTTAGAAGCTGATGAATGACAGAAAGTAGAAAATATTCACATTTAGAAGCTGAAACATGACAGAAGGGAGAAAGTATTCACATTAAGAAGCTGAAATATGACAGGAAGTAGAAAGTATTCACATTTGGAAGCTGACAAATGACATAAATTAGAAAGTATTCACATTTAGAAGCTGATATATGACAGAAAGTAGAAAATATTAAAATTTAGAAGCTGAAATATGACAGAAAGTAGAAAATGTTCACATTTAGAAGCTGAAACATGACAGAAAGTAGAAAATGTTTACATTTAGAAGCTGAAACAAGACAGAAATTAAAAAATATTCACATTTAGAAGCTGAAAAATGACAGAAAGTATTCACATTTAGAAGCTGACAAATGACAGAAAGTAGTAAGTATTCACATTTAGAAGGTGAGAAATGACAGAAATTAGAAAATATTCAAATTTAGAAGCTGAAAAATAACAGAAAGTAGAAATATTCACATTTAGAAGCTGAGAAATGACAGAAGGTAGAAAGTATTCAAATTTAGAAGCTGAAACATGACAGAAAGTAGAAAATGTTCACATTTAGAAGCTGAAACATGAAATAAATTAAAAAATATTCACATTTAGAAGCTGAAAAATGACAGAAAGTATTCACATTTAGAAGCTGACAAATGACAGAAAGTAGTTAGTATTCACATTTAGAAGGTGAGAAATGACAGAAATTAGAAAATATTCACATTTAGAAGCTGAAAAATGACAGAAGTAAGAAAGTATTCACATTAAGAAGCTGAAATATGACAGGAAGTAGAAAGTATTCACATTAAGAAGCTGAAATATGACAGGAAGTAGAAAGTATTCACATTTGGAAGCTGACAAATGACATAAATTAGAAAGTATTCACATTTAGAAGCTGATATATGACAGAAAGTAGAAAATATTAAAATTTAGAAGCTGAAATATGACAGAAAGTAGAAAATGTTCACATTTAGAAGCTGAAACATGACAGAAAGTAGAAAATATTCACATTTAGAAGCTGAAAAATGACAGTAAGTATTCACATTTAGAAGCTGAAAATGACAGAAAGTAGTAAGTATTCACATTTAGAAGCTGAAATATGACAGAAATGAGAAAAGTATTCAATGATTTAGAAGCATTTAGAAAAAATGACAGAAAGTAGAAAATATTCACATTTAGAAGCTGAGAAATGACAGAAGGTAGAAAGTATTCAAATTTAGAAGCTGATAAATGACAGAAAGTAGAAAATATTCACATTTAGAAGCTGAAACATGAAAGAAATTAAAAAATATTCACATTTAGAAGCTGAAAAATGACAGAAAGTATTCACATTTAGAAGCTGACAAATGACAGAAAGTAGTTAGTATTAACATTTAGAAGGTGAGAAATGACAGAAATTAGAAAATATTCACATTTAGAAGCTGAAAAATGACAGAAGGGAGAAAGTATTCACATTAAGAAGCTGAAATATGACAGGAAGTAGAAAGTATTCACATTAAGAAGCTGAAATATGACAGGAAGTAGAAAGTATTCACATTTGGAAGCTGACAAATGACATAAATTAGAAAGTATTCACATTTAGAAGCTGATATATGACAGAAAGTAGAAAATATTAAAATTTAGAAGCTGAAATATGACAGAAAGTAGAAAATGTTCACATTTAGAAGCTGAAACATGACAGAAAGTAGAAAATATTCACATTTAGAAGCTGAAAAATGACAGGAAGTATTCACATTTAGAAGCTGACAAATGACAGAAAGTAGTAAGTATTCACATTTAGAAGCTGAAATATGAAAGAAAGTAGAAAGTATTCACATTTAGAAGCTGAAATATGACAGAAAGTAGAAAGTATTCACATTTAGAAGCTGGCAAATGACAAAATTAAAAGATATTCACATTTAAGAAGCTGAAATATGAAAGAAAGTATAAAATATTCACATTTAGAAGTTGAAATATGACAGAAAGAAAAAAATATTCACATTTAGAAGCTGAAATATGACAGAAAGTATTCACGTTTAGAAGCTGACAAATGACTGAAAGTAGTAAGTATTCACATTTAGAAGGAGAGAAATGACAGAAATTAGAAAATATTCACATTGAGAAGCTGAAAAATGACAGAAAGTATTCACATTTAGAAGCTGACAAATGACAGAAAGTAGTAAGTATTCACATTTAGAAGGTGAGAAATGACAGAAATTAGAAAATATTCACATTTAGAAGCTGAAAAATGACAGAAAGTAGAAAATATTCACATGTAGAAGCTGAGAAATGACAGAAGGTAGAAAGTATTCAAATTTAGAAGCTGATGAATGACAGAAAGTAGAAAATATTCACATTTAGAAGCTGAAACATGACAGAAGGGAGAAAGTATTCACATTAAGAAGCTGAAATATGAAAGGAAGTAGAAAGTATTCACATTTGGAAGCTGACAAATGACAGAAATTAGAAAGTATTCACATTTAGAAGCTGATATATGACAGAAAGTAGAAAATGTTCACATTTAGAAGCTGAAACATGACAGAAAGTAGAAAATGTTTACATTTAGAAGCTGAAACAAGACAGAAATTAAAAAATATTCACATTTAGAAGCTGAAAAATGACAGAAAGTATTCACATTTAGAAGCTGACAAATGACAGAAAGTAGTAAGTATTCACATTTAGAAGGTGAGAAATGACAGAAAGTATTCACATTAAGAAGCTGAAATATGACAGGAAGTAGAAAGTATTCACATTAAGAAGCTGAAATATGACAGGAAGTAGAAAGTATTCACATTTGGAAGCTGACAAATGACATAAATTAGAAAGTATTCACATTTAGAAGCTGATATATGACAGAAAGTAGAAAATATTAAAATTTAGAAGCTGAAATATGACAGAAAGTAGAAAATGTTAACATTTAGAAGCTGAAACATGACAGGAAAAGTAGAAAATGTTCACATTTAGAAGCTAAAAATGACAGAAAGTAGGTCTACATTTAGAAGCTGACAAAATGACAGAAAGTAGTGGGGGTGCATTCACATTTAGAAGGTGAGAAATGACAATAGAAATTAAAAAAAATATTCACATTTAGAGCTGAAAATGTACAGAAAGTATCTACATTAAGAAGTTGAAATATGACAGGAAGTAGAAAGTATCTACATTTGGTTGACAAATGACATAAATTAGAAAGTATTCACATTTAGAAGCTGATATATGACAGAAAAGTAGAAAAATATTATTAAAATTTAGAAGGAAATATGACAGAAAGTAGAAATGTTCACATTTAGAAGCTGGAACATGACAGAAAGTAGAAAATGTTTACATTTAGGAAGCTGAACAAGACAGAAATTAAAAAAATATCTACATTTAGAAGCTGAAAATGACAGAAAAGTATTCACATTTAGAAGCTGACAAATGACAGAAAGTAGAAAGTATTCACATTTAGAAGGTGAGATATGACAGAAATGAGAAAATATTCACATTTAGAAGCTGAAAAATGACAGAAAGTAGAAAATATTCACATTTAGAAGCTGAGAAATGACAGAAGGTAGAAAGTATTCAAATTTAGAAGCTGATAAATGACAGAAAGTAGAAAATATTCACATTTAGAAGCTGAAACATGAAAGAAATTAAAAAATATTCACATTTAGAAGCTGAAAAATGACAGAAAGTATTCACATTTAGAAGCTGACAAATGACAGAAAGTAGTTAGTATTAACATTTAGAAGGTGAGAAATGACAGAAATTAGAAAATATTCACATTTAGAAGCTGAAAAATGACAGAAGGGAGAAAGTATTCACATTAAGAAGCTGAAATATGACAGTAAGTAGAAAGTATTCACATTAAGAAGCTGAAATATGACAGGAAGTAGAAAGTATTCACATTTGGAAGCTGACAAATGACATAAATTAGAAAGTATTCACATTTAGAAGCTGATATATGACAGAAAGTAGAAAATGTTCACATTTAGAAGCTGAAAAATGACAGAAAGTAGAAAATATTCACATTTAGAAGCTGAAAAATGACAGAAAGTAGTAAGTATTCACATTTAGAAGCTGAAATATGAAAGAAAGTAGAAAGTATTCACATTTAGAAGCTGAAATATGACAGAAAGTAGAAAGTATTCACATTTAGAAGCTGGCAAATGACACAATTAAAAGATATTCACATTTAAGAAGCTGAAATATGAAAGAAAGTATAAAATATTCACATTTAGAAGTTGAAATATGACAGAAAGAAAAAAATATTCACATTTAGAAGCTGAAATATGACAGAAAGTATTCACGTTTAGAAGCTGACAAATGACTGAAAGTAGTAAGTATTCACATTTAGAAGGAGAGAAATGACAGAAATTAGAAAATATTCACATTGAGAAGCTGAAAAATGACAGAAAGTATTCACATTTAGAAGCTGACAAATGACAGAAGTAGTAAGTATTCACATTTAGAAGGTGAGAAATGACAGAAATTAGAAAATATTCACATTTAGAAGCTGTAAAATGACAGAAAGTAGAAAATATTCACATGTAGAAGCTGAGAAATGACAGAAGGTAGAAAGTATTCAAATTTAGCTGATGAATGACAGAAAGTAGAAAATATTCACATTTAGAAGCTGAAACATGACAGAAGGAGAAAGTATTCATTACAGCTGAACATGAAAGGAAGTAGTAGACATTTGAAGCTGACAAAATGACAGAAATTAGAAAGGTCACATTTAGAAGTTGATATATGACAGAAAGTAGAACATATTAAAATTTAGAAGCTGATATATGACAGAAAGTAGAAAATGTTCACATTTAGAAGCTGAAACATGACAGAAAGTAGAAAATGTTCACATTTAGAAGCTGAAACATGAAAGAAATTAAAAAATATTCACATTTAGAAGCTGAAAAATGACAGAAAGTATTCACATTTAGAAGCTGACAAATGACAGAAAGTAGTTAGTATTCACATTTAGAAGGTGAGAAATGACAGAAATTAGAAAATATTCACATTTAGAAGCTGAAAAATGACAGAAGGGAGAAAGTATTCACATTAAGAAGCTGAAATATGACAGTAAGTAGAAAGTATTCACATTAAGAAGCTGAAATATGACAGGAAGTAGAAAGTATTCACATTTGGAAGCTGACAAATGACATAAATTAGAAAGTATTCACATTTAGAAGCTGATATATGACAGAAAGTGGAAAATATTAAAATTTCGAAGCTGAAATATGACAGAAAGTAGAAAAAGTTCACATTTAGAAGCTGAAACATGACAGAAAGTAGAAAATGTTCACATTGAGAAGCTGAAACATGACAGAAATTAAAAAATATTCACATTTAGAAGCTGAAATATTACAGAAAGAAGAAAATATTCACATTTAGAAGCTGGCAAATGACAAAATTAAAAGATATTCGCATTTAAGAAGCTGAAATATGAAAGAAAGTATAAAATATTCACATTTGGAAGCTGAAATATGACAGAAAGTAAAAAATATTCACATTTAGAAGCTGAAAAATGACAGAAATTAAAAAATATTCACATTTAGAAGCTGAAATATGACAGAAAGTAGAAAATATTCACATTTAGAAGCTGAAATATGACAGAATGTAAAAATATTCAAATTTAGAAGCTGATAAATGACAGAAAGTAGAAAATATTTACATTTAGAAGCTGAAACATGACAGAAGGGAGAAAGTATTGACATTAAGAAGCTGAAATATGACAAAAAGTGGGAAATTTCAAGCTGAAATATACAGAAAGTAGAAAAGTTCACATTTAGAAGCTGAACATGACAGAAAGTAGAAAATGTTCACATTGGAGAAGCTGAAACATGACAGAAATTAAAAATATTCACATTTAGAAGCTGGAAATATTACAGAAAAGAAGAAAATATTCACATTTTAGAAGCTGGCAAATGACAAAATTAAAAGATATTCACATTTAAGAAGCTGAAATACAAAAGAAAGTATAAAATATTCACATTTGGAAGCTGAAATATGATGAAAGTAAAAATATTCACATTTAGAAGCTGAAAATGACAGAAAGTATTCACATTTAGAAGCTGACAAATGACAGAAAGCAAGCTAGTATTAACATTTAGAAGGTGAGAAATACAGAAATTAGAAATATTCACATTTAGAAGCCAGGAAAATGACAGAAGGGAGAACTACATTAAGAAGCTGGAATATGACAGAAGGGAGAAAGTATTCACATTAAGAAGCTGAAATATGACAGGAAGTAGAAAGTATTCACATTTGGAAGCTGACAAATGACATAAATTAGAAAGTATTCACATTTAGAAGCTGATATATGACAGAAAGTAGAAAATATTAACATTTAGAAGCTGAAACATGACAGAAAGTAGAAAATATTCACATTTAGAAGCTGAAAAATGACAGAAAGTAGTAAGTATTCACATTTAGAAGCTGAAATATGAAAGAAAGTAGAAAGTATTCACATTTAGAAGCTGAAATATGACAGAAAGTAGAAAGTATTCACATTTAGAAGCTGGCAAATGACAAAATTAAAAGATATTCACATTTAAGAAGCTGAAATATGAAAGAAAGTATAAAATATTCACATTTAGAAGTTGAAATATGACAGAAAGAAAAAAAGTATTCACATTTAGAAGCTGAAATATGACAGAAAGTATTCACGTTTAGAAGCTGACAAATGACAGAAAGTAGTAAGTATTCACATTTAGAAAGAGAGAAATGACAGAAATTAGAAAATATTCACATTTAGAAGCTGAAAAATGACAGAAAGTAGAAAATATTCACATGTAGAAGCTGAGAAATGACAGAAAGTAGAAAATATTCACATGTAGAAGCTGAGAAATGACAGAAGGTAGAAAGTATTCAAATTTAGAAGCTGACAAATGACATAAATTAGAAAGTATTCACATTTAGAAGCTGATATATGACAGAAAGTAGAAAATATTAAAATTTAGAAGCTGAAATATGACAGAAAGTAGAAAATGTTCACATTCAGAAGCTGAAACATGACAGAAAGTATTCACATTTAGAAGCTGACAAATGACAGAAAGTAGTAAGTATTCACAATTAGAAGGTGAGAAATGACAGAAATTAGAAAATATTCACAATTTAGAAGCT
>NW_025321806.1:0-9073 GCF_019176455.1 Solea senegalensis | reverse complement strand
ATGAAAACAAGTTAATATATGTAAGTAGACCTTCATAACTAACACATATATGTGACCATGAAAACAAGTTAATATATGTAAGTAGACCTCCATAACTAACACATATATGTGACCATGAAAACAAGTTAATATATGTAAGTAGACCTCCATAACTAACATATATGTGATCATGAAAACAAGTTAATATATGTAAGTAGACCTCCATAACTAACATATATGTGACCGTGAAAACAAGTTAATATATGTAAGTAGACCTCCATAACTAACATATATGTGACCATGAAAACAAGTTAATATATGTAAGTAGACCTCATAACTAACATATATGTGTGACCATGAAAACAAGTTAATATATGCAAGTAGACCTCCATAACCAATATATGTGTGACCATGAAAACAAGTTAATATATGTAAGTAGACTCCCCATAATCCTTCCAACATATATGTGTGACCATGAAAACAAGTTAATATATGTAAGTAGACTCCATAACTAATATATATGTGTGACCATGAAAAACAAGTTAATATATGTAAGTAGACCTCCATAACTAATATATATGTGACCATGAAAACAAGTTAATATATGTAAGTAGACCTCCATAACTAACATATATGTGACCATGAAAACAAGTTAATATATGTAAGTAGACCTCCATAACTAATATATATGTGACCATGAAAACAAGTTAATATATGTAAGTAGACCTCCATAACTAATATATATGTGACCATGAAAACAAGTTAATATATGTAAGTAGACCTCCATAACTAACATATATGTGACCATGAAAACAAGTTAATATATGTAAGTAGACCTCATAACTAACATATATATGTGACCATGAAAACAAGTTACTATATGTAAGTAGACCTCCATAACTAACATATATGTGACCATGAAAACAAGTTAATATATGTAAGTAGACCTCATAACTAACATATATATGTGACCATGAAAACAAGTTAATATATGTAAGTAGACCTCCATAACTAATATATATGTGACCATGAAAACAAGTTAATATATGTAAGTAGACCTCCATAACTAATATATATGTGACCATGAAAACAAGTTAATATATGTAAGTAGACCTCCATAACTAACATATATGTGACCATGAAAACAAGTTAATATATGTAAGTAGACCTCCATAACTAATATATATGTGACCATGAAAACAAGTTAATATATGTAAGTAGACCTCCATAACTAACATATATGTGACCATGAAAACAAGTTAATATATGTAAGTAGACCTCCATGACTAACATATATATGTGACCATGAAAACAAGTTAATATATGTAAGTAGACCTCCATAACTAACATATATGTGTGATACAAGCGTTCTATGTCGCCTTTAAAAGATGTGAATAGTGGCACATTTTTACAAATTCCATAACTTGTGTCCAAGTTTAAAAAAAATATTTTTGACTCAAATGAATGTTTGATTACATTTTGAATGATGTCAGTTTTGGGCCAAGTTACTCTCACAGCTTCCTTTATTGTTTGGTGAAACAGAACTTCAGTTTAAGTCAATGATGTCTTTATGTCACTGTGAGAGACACTTTTCCAACAGGAAATTGATGTTTTGTAAACCACTCACTCTCCCACACCAAAGTCCAGTCAAACTTCCCTTTCTGAGCATCCTCTACTGTTGATGTGTCCACACAGACGTCGTGGAGCAGGAGCGTTTCCTGCTGCATCAGGAGACTCTGCCTCGTCAGCTGCTGGAGGAGAAACAGCAGAACCCGGACACCATGCCTCTGCTCAGCGCTTACAACCTCATACAGGTGAACGCACACACACACACACACACACACAGGACTCTGCATTGACTTCCATTCATCTGACCAAATTTACCTTCACCAGAATGTTTCATTTCATCATTTTCTTGTAGTGTTCACATTACAGGTGTTTTGAGACGTGTGTGATCAGATTACAGATGTTTGGTGGCGTGTGAGATCCGATTACAGATGTTTGGTGGCGTGTGTGATCAGATTACAGGTGTTTGGTGGTGTGTGTGATCAGATTACAGGTGTTTGGTGGCGTGTGAGATCAGATTACAGATGTTTGGTGTGTGTGTGGTGAGATTACTGGTGTTTGGTGTGTGTGATCAGATTACAGGTGTATTGGTGGCGTGTGATCAGATTACAGGTGTTTGGTGGTGTGTGTGATCAGATTACAGGTGTTTGGTGGCGTGTGAGATCAGATTACAGATGTTTGGGGTGTGTGTGGTGAGATTACTGGTGTTTGGTGGTGTGTGTGTGATCAGATTACAGGTGTATTGGTGGCGTGTGAGCAGATGACAGGTGTATGGTGGCGTGATCAGTTTACAGGTGTTTGGTGCGTGTGAGATCAGATTACAGATGTTTGGTGTGTGGTGATTACATGTGTTTGGTGGTGTGTGTGATCAGATTACAGGTGTATTGGTGGCGTGTGTGATCAGATTACTTCAGGTCCAGCTCACGTCTGTGTCTCTCCACAGTTGTACATCTGCGACGACAACAGGGGTGCTAACGAGTATGACTACAAAAAAGCTCTGGATCTGTTGGAGTACATTGACGAGGTCAGTGGTTTGTTTTGTTTTTGTTTGTTTTCCTAACTCCGCCTTCTTTGCCGGGTCTCGACGGCATGTTTTAAAGTTTACCTGTGTTTGTGTTGACACAGGAGGATGAAGTGGACATCGGCGCGCTGAAATGTGAAATCCTCTCCAAAGCTCTGAGGAGAGACGAGTAAGATTCTCACCCTGACGTGGTTTTTGTTTATTTGTTGGGCAGGAATATTTTTAATCCTAATTTGTGTCTGAGGATTAGGGCTGGGGTTAAAAAAAAACCCCACTGTTACACTGGTGTAGTAGTAGTATCAGTATCAATAGCAGTAGTAGTATCAATAGCAGTAGTAGTATCAGTAGCAGTAGTATCAGTAGTAGTAGTAGTAATAATAGCAGTAGTAGTAGTAGTAGTAGTAATAATAGCAGCAGTAGTAGTAGTAGTAATAATAGCAGCAGTAGTAGTAGCAGTAGTAATAGCAGTAGCAGTAATAATAGCAGCAGTAGTAGTAATAGCAATAGTAGTAATAGCAGTAGTAGTAGTAATAGTAGTAGTAGTAGTGGTAGTAATAGCAGTAGTAGTAGTAAATTTGGTGTTGATGTGGGCGGAGCCTTTCAGATACGTAGAAACTCTGGGCTCATCTGTCTGTTTGTGGTGGGAGGAGCTAAGGACCATACTGTAACTGGATAATAACATGAATTCAGTTTGACTGACTGTTCCCTCCTCAGCTGGTCGACGTCTGACGGCAGCGATGATCCTCTGGAAGCTGCCAAAGACAGCATCTTCATCAAGATCCTCCTCAAACTCATCCAGGAAGGTGAGAGGCGTTCAAGGACTCGTGTGAGCGTGAGAAATCACAGCTTCAGCCACAACACAACTGAATCACATCATTGTGTTTAAAAGTTTAGAATAATAATGATATCATCGACTTCTACTGGTAATTCCACTACTACTGCTAATGCTGCTGTTACTGCTGTTACTTCTACGTCTCTCATTTTTACGACTCAAATAAAAAATGTTCTGATCTTTGGACAATGATAAAAAGCTGATTGTTTCAGTCAGAATCATGTTCCTCACTGATGAAAGTCTGTGTTGTCCAGGTGTCTCTCTGCAGACGTACCTGCCTGACGTCAAAGATCTGCTGGACTCTGGCGACCTCTGCGCTTTGAAAACGAAACCTTATTTTGAGTTTGTCCTTCGAGCCAATTACGAACATTACCTTCAGGCCCAGATGTGACGAGCGACGAGTTTCACTTCAGCTTCACTTCAGAAGTTCCATTTTTTTCTAAATAAACCTGTCGATTGTTTCTGTAGTTTTTATTTTGTACAAAAACATACATTTTCATTCCTGGTAAACATTTTAAATTGACGGAGTTTTGAGGAGCAGAAAACTCAAAGACGATGGACGACCAAAACTGCTGAGATTAAAGTTCATGGTAACGGGAAAAAAAAGTTAGTCCTGCCGACGTATCATGGGTCCAAAAGCTTTTTTCTAGATCTAATCCTGAAAGATGCAAATTCATCCGTGTCGGTGTAAGTGGATATAAGGATGGATTGATTTTCTAGGGGTCGCTGTGGAGACCTGTGTGACCCTGAGTGCTGCCACTGACCGATGTGTCAACATTGGTCAGACTAAGGTTTTTGAACAAGTTACTAAAGTCTTGTTTTTAGTGACTCGCTCTGTCTCTCTTTGTGTTGCCACACTTGTTGTTCCTGATTTGTCCACTGGGTGCCACACTACTTTTATGATAAATTTGTCTGTCTGTGTTTCCGCACTTGTCAATATGACCAACAGAGGCCGACAGAGGCTTGTTGTGTGAACGGGGTCAAGTCTGCCACCTCTTGTTTCCTTGTTTCCTGTTGTTGTTTTTTTGGCAAACTGTTACGTTTGGCCACTAGGGGACGATCTCTTCAAATGTGAGTATTTACACATAGACCTCATCAAGGCAAAGCTATTATCAGTCACAGCAAGTTTGGTTCGGATCAGACCTTTTATGTTGGAGTTCTAATGTTTAAGAAAATAATATTTGGGGGGCACGAAACAGAACTTTGTCGCCCCCTTGTGCCTGCACCGTGTGACTTTCACTGAAGCCGTTGATAGCTTTTAATCCTTATGATGTTTGGAGTGACCTGACAAAATTTGAAGTTGACAGAAGGAAAGCTGTCGGCGCTGTCATGTGTGCATCGTCGCCAAAACCGGCACACAATGGCCGTTTGATTCAAAATGGCTGCCTTCCCGCCTTCATCTACAGATACACGTTTGCGATTTACGCTCAACAAAAAAAACTACACCCGCCACTGCTCACTCCGCTCTTTATATATAGTTATTATTAGATTACTTGAGCTTTATTTTGAAAGCGCTGACCGGAAGCTGTTTTCGGGTGTCCGGTGCGAGCTCCGCTGCTTGACGCTGGGTATTTGTCAGTGACAGAAGCCGAGCGATGCTCGTCGTGTGACCGCGGTCCTGCTGCGACTGTTTTGGACCTGAATCCGGACCGGACCCCCCCATGGAACCAGGTCTCAGTGAGTACGCACGAGTGTGACTGTAAAACCCTGCCGGCCCAGAACCGTTAATACTGCACACATTTAAACGGTTCCGTGAACACCAGCAGCACCGGAGCCTGTTTTTACTCCGTTTCTGTCCAATTAAAACCCTTGAATGTACATATTTAATCCGGAACGGACACAAACCGTCTTCATCTAGTTTAATTATACGGAATGAGATTATTTAGGGACTTCAAATTGAACACGTATACGGAGATAGATCAATAAATGAGATATTATATTTAGCTGCTAAAACGATGACACGCGTTGTCGCGTGTTTGTCCCGCATCACATTTGGTCCGGGTCATAGAAATGAATCATTAATGAAGTGAGTTTGGATTAAAATTAACGCGTGTGTGTGTGTGTGTGTGTGGGCGGTCTGTAGTAAAACCTCACTGCAACTGGTGGGCGGGGCCTACAGGTAGACCACACCCAGTTTCTATTTCCATATTGTACCCTTTTCTATCCGGTCTTGTTGACCTTTGACCCTTTTGTTGGTCTATTCAATTAAATTCAACGTTATTTATCAAAGCGCCAGTTTACAACCAACATGATTGAGTAAGTGAATGTGTGTGTGTGTCAGGGCTTCAGGTGTTATTTTCACACTGAACATTTTGTATGAATGAATTTAATGATTTCTTTGTTTTCATGAAGCATGTATTTTTATTATCATTATTAATAGAATAAAACCACTCAAACGGAGGAATCTCATGAGCTCCTGTTTTCCTCAGTGATCACAACAAACAACAACAACAACGACAACAAGAAGTGGAACCATGGTGACCAAGAAAATCCGGACCGAGTACATGAAGAAGTTCAAAGATCCGAGGTGGGAGACGTTTTCCAAATGTTACGAGGACTCCCTGAAGTACCGCCTGACCCGCCGGGTCATGGAACACTCCCACAATCCCTGGTTCTGGGAAGGCTGGGAGAGCCGCTCCGACTCCAGCGGCTGGTCCACGCCCAGGCTGACCCGGAACAGAGTGTCCCCTCTGTCCCTCCCGCCGCCGTCCTGCGAGGTGAAGCAGAGGTTGTGTGAGCTGGTGAGCGGTCCTGGAGCAGGACACGCCCCCGCCATGGTGGAGCAGGACGCTGCACCAGGTGAGGAAATGTGTGAAATGAACCTTTATTGACCCACACACACGTGTCCTAATGTATGATATATAATAATATCGTCACTAATCTGAACCTTTGCCATAATTAAAGATAAAGAAAGTGTGGATTTTAAACAAATATAAAAACTAAATAAACTAACACTCCAAGAAAATTATAAATATTTCAATAAAATCAAAATTTTATTTTTTCACAGATTGATTTATTTTCCTGAGGAATAATAAGAAACAATTATTATAATAATAATAATAATAATATATAATATAATATATTATATAATATATAATAATATAATATTAAAAAATAACCTTTTTAATGTTTTATGTAGAAGACCAAAACTGTCATGATTAAAAATAAATGAAGGAATGAATAAAAACAATAATAAGGAAAGAAATGTGTGAATTTAAATATGTTTGTTAACTTCAGAAAAAGAGACATACTCTTTTTCTGATTTATTTGAAGTTAACAAACATATTAAATAAATAAATAAATATATATATATAAAATAATATAATACATTATAAAAATTAATAAACAAATGCATTTTTCGTTTTTCAAAACAAAGAGTGGTTTTTACTTTTGAATGATTGTATTTATTGATTAAAATCCTTGTTTGTAGAGACTGTGTCGAGTGAAGCGAGCGCAGCTTCAGCCACAGAGGACACGCCCTCTTCTGACACAGAGGACACGCCCTCTTCTGACACAGAGCCGGCCAATCCCGCGCCCAAGCCACGCTACCGTCGCCGCCGTGTGCCATGCGCTGAGCCGGGAGGTTCGGACGGTTTCCATGACGACACACAACCGGCCGTCGCCCGGAAACCTCCCAGAGCCAAGAGTCAACCTGCGATCGGCAGCAAAGAAAAGGAGAGCCGGAGACCGACAGGAAGACTGGACTGGACTGAGAGACAGAAGGACGTCAGGAGGACAAACAACCAGCAGGTGAGGGACAAAGACACACACAGACTGACGTTTTGTTTTTCATAAAAAATCGAATTCTAATTGAAATGAGTTCAAAAGCATGATCATAATTTTGTTTGTAAATTCATAAACTTAATAAAAACATTTAATTAATAATTATTTAATAAACATTTTGCCTGTAAAGCTTACATTTTCAAATTTTGAAGATAGGTTTTTTTTCTTTTTCAAATCCTTGAGTTAAACTCGTGAATCTTGGATGTTTATTGGATCTTTATTGACAAAGCACTTTTCAGACAAACGTATATGATGCAACATTCTGAATTTTTGACACAATAAAAGCACAACATTTGCTCCACATTTTCTTTCTTATCGTTTTTTAAACAGAATCAATCACTTTTCCTTGTTCTTTGATTTTCTTTTTCCATTTTTCAACGCTTGAAACGTGGACAATCGTCAGAGCTGCTCGTCACATGACACCAAGAAACCCTGCAACATGAATAAATAAATACACAGAGGTGTCGTGTTGTCTCTCTGTCTCTCTCTCTCTCTCTCTCTGTGTGTGTGTCAGAGCGTCGTGGTGGCCGACGCTGGCGTCGAGCCTCGTGTTGAGTCCGACAGGAGGCGGGGCCATGGTGGGCGGGGCCCCGGTGAACGTCGTCGCGCGCGGTCAGCTGACCTGGAGAAGGTGCGCCGTTCACAGCTGACGGCGGCGGTGGACGAGCGCTGGACGACCGAGTACATGCGCTGCTTCTCTGCTCGACTCAGGTAGAGAAGAGACTCCGCCCCCAAAACTTCAAATAACCCTAATAATCATCATGTGACCTCTCAGACGACTACATTACCCAGCAGCCTCATAGTGTGCTTTTAATGTTTAATAAAGTGTGTGTGTGAGCGTGAGTGTGAGTGTCAATGTTTCACAACGTTAGCTTGTTACAGTTACCATGACGACAGAATGAACTCTTTATGAACTTTTATACACAAATACAAACATAACTGTTATAAAGTTGTTCACTTATTTTGATTTTGTTTAATAAGATTTTCACGTTTGTGACGATTGTGAAATTTAATACTCGTAAAAAATATAGAAAAGAGAAAAGATTTATCTCATGAAATTAGAATGGGAGGTATTTTCAGAGTTAAAGCTGTATTTTCACTGTGCTACTTTTATAATATTAATATCATAAAATGAGATTAATGATCGATATTTGTGGAGTGGCGACCAAACATGGCATTATTTCATTTTCAGGAAAAACAATTTATCTGCGAAAAAAAGAAAATATTAAAGTAAAGACACAAACTTTTTTTTATTTTTAAATTTAAGATGTTTTGATTCTCAATTTTCTAGATTATTTTGTAATTATGGCAGTGTTGGTTCTCCGTACTTTACGTCAAATGTAAGGCAAAGATTCAAAAAAAATTCTTTTTTTTAAAGAAATTTACAAAATCCACGACAAACTCACTTCAATCGTTCAAGTTAAAAATAATAATAATTTATGCTCAAATTAACGTAAAACACAACAAAAAAAGCTTTGCTAACGGTGTTAAAGCCTCATCACGCAGAAGCTAATGCTAACATGATGACATGGTGCTTTTCTGTTCACTATAGTCAGTCAGTCAGTCATCATCTAACCGCTTTATCCTCCACCAGAGGGTCGCGGGGGGTGCTGTGCCAATCTCAGCTACATCGGGCGATAGGCGGGGTACACCCTGGACAGTTCACCAGTCCATCGCAGGGCCACACACAGTTAGAGACAAACAACCATTCACTCTCACACTCACTCCTACGGTCAATTTAGAGTGTCCAATTCACCTAATCCCCACATTGCATGTTTTTGGACTTTGGGAGGAAGCCGGAGTACCCGGAGAGAACCCACGCACACACGGGGAGAACATGCAAACTCAATGCAGAAAGGCCCTTGTTCCAACCGGGCTCGAACCCGGGTCTT
>NW_025321805.1:0-10051 GCF_019176455.1 Solea senegalensis | reverse complement strand
TCTTAAAAGTGATTATTTTCTACTTTGTGACATTTTTCAGATTCTTAAATGTGAATATTTTCTACTTGTTTCTACTTAAATATGAATATTTTCTACTTTCTGTCATTTTTCAGCTTCTTAAATGTGAATATTTTCTACTTTCTGTCATTTTTCAATTTCTTCAATGTGAATATTTTCTACTTTGTGACATTTTTCAGATTCTTAAATGTGAGTATTGTCTACTTTGTGACATTTTTCAGCTACTTAAATGTGAATATTTTCTACTTTCTGTCATTTTTCAGCATCTTAACTGTGAATATTTTCTACTTTGTGTCATTTTTAAGCGTCTTAAACGTGAATATTTTCTACTTTTTTCTACTTTTTGAATGTAAATATTTTCTACTTTCTGACATATTTCAGTTACTTGAATGTGAATATTTTCTACTTTCTGTCATTTTTCAACTTCTTAAATGTGAATATTTTCTACTTTGTAACATTTTTCAGCTTCTTAAATGTGAATATTTTCTACTTTTTTCTACTTATATGTGAATATTCTCTACTTTCTGTCATTCATCAGATTCTTAAAAGTGATTATTTTCTACATTGTGACATTTTTCAGTTTCTTAAATGTGAATATTTTCTACTTTGTGACATTTTTCAATTTCTTCAATGTGAATATTTTCTACTTTGTGACATTTTTCAGATTCTTAAATGTGAATATTTTCTACTTTCTGTCATTTGTCAACTCTTTAAATGTGAATATTTTCTACTTTCCATCATTTTCAGCTCATTAAATGTGAATATTTACTACTTTCTGTCATTTTCAGCTTCTTACATGTGAACATTTTCTACTCTCTGTGATTCCTCAGATTCTTAAACGTGAATATTTTCTACTTTCTGTCATTTTCCAGCTTCTTCAATGTGAATATTTTCCACTTTCCATCATTTTCAGCTTATTAAATGTGAATATTTTCTACTTTCTGTCATTTGTCAACTCTTTAAATGTGAATATTTTCTACTTTCCATCATTTTCAGCTCATTAAATGTGAATATTTACTACTTTCTGTCATTTTCAGCTTCTTACATGTGAATATTTTCTACTCTCTGTGATTACTCAGATTCTTAAACGTGAATATTTTCTACTTTCTGTCATTTTCCAGCTTCTTCAATGTGAATATTTTTCTACTCTCTACTTCTCAAGTAAACGAATATTTTCTACATTCTGTCATTTTTCAGCTTCTTAAATGTGAATATTTTCTACTTTCTGTCATTTTTCAGCTTCTTAAATGTGAATATTTTCTACTTTGTCATTTTTCAGCTTCTTAAATGTGAATATTTTCTACTTTCTGTCATTTTTCATTTTCTTCAATGTGAATATTTTCTACTTTGTGACATTTTTCAGATTCTTAAATGTGAGTATTGTCTACTTTGTGACATTTTTCAGCTACTTAAATGTGAATATTTTCTACTTTCTGTCATTTTTCAGCAACTTAACTGTGAATATTTTCTACTTTGTGTCATTTTTAAGCGTCTTAAACGTGAATATTTTCTACTTTTTTCTACTTTTTGAATGTAAATATTTTCTACTTTCTGACATATTTCAGTTACTTGAATGTGAATATTTTCTACTTTCTGTCATTTTTCAACTTCTTAAATGTGAATATTTTCTACTTTGTCACATTTTTCAGCTTCTTAAATGTGAATATTTTCTACTTTTTTCTACTTATATGTGAATATTCTCTACTTTCTGTCATTCATCAGCTTCTTAAAAGTGATTATTTTCTACATTGTGACATTTTTCAGTTTCTTAAATGTGAATATTTTCTACTTTGTGACATTTTTCAATTTCTTCAATGTGAATATTTTCTACTTTGTGACATTTTTCAGATTCTTAAATGTGAGTTTTGTCTACTTTGTGACATTTTTCAGCTACTTAAATGTGAATATTTTCTACTTTCTGTCATTTGTCAACTCTTTAAATGTGAATATTTTCTACTTTCCATCATTTTCAGCTCATTAAATGTGAATATTTACTACTTTCTGTCATTTTCAGCTTCTTACATGTGAACATTTTCTACTCTCTGTGATTCCTCAGATTCTTAAACGTGAATATTTTCTACTTTCTGTCATTTTCCAGCTTCTTCAATGTGAATATTTTCCACTTTCCATCATTTTCAGCTTATTAAATGTGAATATTTTCTACTTTCTGTCATTTGTCAACTCTTTAAATGTGAATATTTTCTACTTTCTGACATTTTTCAGCTACTTAATTGTGAATATTTTGTTTTTTCTGTCATTTTTCAACTTCTTAAATGTGAATATTTTCTACTTTGTGACATTTTTCAGTTTCTTAAATGTGAATATTTTCTACTTTCTGTCATTTGTCAACTCTTTAAATGTGAATATTTTCTACTTTCTGACATTTTTCAGCTTCTTAAATGTGAATATTTTCTACTTTCCGTCATTTTTCAGATTCTTAAATGTGAATATTTTCTACTTTGTGACATTTTTCAGTTTCTTAAATGTGAATATTTTCTACTTTGTGACATATTTCAATTTCTTAAATGTGAATATTTTCTACTTTGTGACATTTTTCAGGTTCTTAAATATGAATATTTTCTACTTTCTGTCATTTTTCAGCAACTTAACTGTGAATATTTTCTACTTTGTGTCATTTTTAAGTGTCTTAAACGTGAATATTTTCTACTTTTTTCTACTTTTTGAATGTAAATATTTTCTACTTTCTGACATTTTTCAGTTACTTAAATGTGAATATTTTCTACTTGTTTCTACTTAAATATGAATATTTTCTACTTTCTGTCATTTTTCAGCTTCTTAAATGTGAATATTTTCTACTTGTTTCTACTTAAATATGAATATTTTCTACTTTCTGTCATTTTTCAGCTTCTTATATGTGAATATTTTCTACTTTCTGTCATTTATCATCTTCTTAAATGTGATTATTTTCTACTTTGTAACATTTTTCAGCTTCTTAAATGTGAATATTTTCTACTTTTTTCTACTTATATGTGAATATTCTCTACTTTCTGTCATTCATCAGCTTCTTAAAAGTGATTATTTTCTACATTGTGACATTTTTCAGTTTCTTAAATGTGAATATTTTCTACTTTGTGACATTTTTCAGATTCTTAAATGTGAGTATTTTCTACTTTGTGACATTTTTCAGCTACTTAAATGTGACTATTTTCTACTTTCTGTCATTTTTCAGCAACTTAACTGTGAATATTTTCTACTTTGTGTCATTTTTCAGCGTCTTAAACGTGAATATTTTCTACTTTTTTCTACTTTTTGAATGTAAATATTTTCTACTTTCTGACATTTTTCAGTTACTTAAATGTGAATATTTTCTACTTGTTTCTACTTAAATATGAATATTTTCTACTTTCTGTCATTTTTCAGCTTCTTAAATGTGAATATTTTCTACTTTTTTCTACTTTTTAAATGTGAATATTTTCTACTTTCTGACATTTTTCAGTTACATACGTGTGAATATTTTCTACTTTTTTCTACTTAAATGTGAATATTTTCTACTTTCTGTCATTTTTCAACTTCTTAAATGTGAAAATGTTCAACTTCTGTCATTTTTCAGCTACTTAATTGTGAATATTTTCTCCTTTCTGTCATTTTTCAGCTTCTTAAATGTGAATATTTTCTACTTGTTGTCATTTTTACTTAAATATGAATATTTTCTACTTTCTGTCATTTTTCAGCTTCTTAAATGTGAATATTTTCTACTTTCTGTCATTTTTCAATTTCTTCAATGTGAATATTTTCTACTTTGTGACATTTTTCAGATTCTTAAATGTGAGTATTGTCTACTTTGTGACATTTTTCAGCTACTTAAATGTGAATATTTTCTACTTTCTGTCATTTTTCAGCAACTTAACTGTGAATATTTTCTACTTTGTGTCATTTTTAAGCGTCTTAAACGTGAATATTTTCTACTTTTTTCTACTTTTTGAATGTAAATATTTTCTACTTTCTGACATATTTCAGTTACTTGAATGTGAATATTTTCTACTTTCCGTCATTTTTCAACTTCTTAAATGTGAATATTTTCTACTTTGTAACATTTTTCAGCTTCTTAAATGTGAATATTTTCTACTTTTTTCTACTTATATGTGAATATTCTCTACTTTCTGTCATTCATCAGCTTCTTAAAAGTGATTATTTTCTACATTGTGACATTTTTCAGTTTCTTAAATGTGAATATTTTCTACTTTGTGACATTTTTCAATTTCTTCAATGTGAATATTTTCTACTTTGTGACATTTTTCAGATTCTTAAATGTGAGTTTTTTCTACTTTGTGACATTTTTCAGCTACTTAAATGTGAATATTTTCTACTTTCTGTCATTTGTCAACTCTTTAAATGTGAATATTTTCTACTTTCCATCATTTTCAGCTCATTAAATGTGAATATTTACTACTTTCTGTCATTTTCAGCTTCTTACATGTGAACATTTTCTACTCTCTGTGATTCCTCAGATTCTTAAACGTGAATATTTTCTACTTTCTGTCATTTTCCAGCTTCTTCAATGTGAATATTTTCCACTTTCCATCATTTTCAGCTTATTAAATGTGAATATTTTCTACTTTCTGTCATTTGTCAACTATTTAAATGTGAATATTTTCTACTTTCTGACATTTTTCAGCTTCTTAAATGTGAATATTTTGTTTTTTCTGTCATTTTTCAACTTCTTAAATTTGAATATTTTCTACTTTCTGTCATTTTACAGCTTCTTAAATGTGAATATTTTCTACTTTCTGTCATTTTTCAGCTCCTTAAATATGAATATTTTCTACTTTCTGTGATTTCTCGGCTTCTTAAACGTGAATATTTTCTACTTTGTGACATTCTTCGGCTTCTTGTGAATATTTTCAACTTTCTGTCATTTTTCAGCTACTTAATTCAGAATTTTTTCTGCTTTCTGTCATTTTCAGCTACTTAACTGTGAATATTTTATACTTTCTGTCATTTTCAGCTTCTTACATGTGAATATTTTCTACTCTCTGTGATTCCTCAGATTCTTAAACGTTAATATTTTCTACTTTCTGTCATTTTCCAGCTTCTTCAATGTGAATATTTTCCACTTTCCATCATTTCAGCTTATTAAATGTGAATATTTTCTACTTTCTGTCATTTGTCAACTCTTTAAATGTGAATATTTTCTACTTTCTGACATTTTTTAGCTTCTTAAATGTGAATATTTTCTACTTTCCGTCATTTTTCAGCTTCTTAAATGTGAATATTTTCTACTTTGTGACATTTTTCAGTTTCTTAAATGTGAATATTTTCTACTTTGTGACATTTTTCAATTTCTTAAATGTGAATATTTTCTACTTTGTGACATTTTTCAGGTTCTTAAATATGAATATTTTCTACTTTCTGTCATTTTTCAGCAACTTAACTGTGAATATTTTCTACTTTGTGTCATTTTTAAGCGTCTTAAACGTGAATATTTTCTACTTTTTTCTACTTTTTGAATGTAAATATTTTCTACTTTCTGACATTTTTCAGTTACTTAAATGTGAATATTTTCTACTTGTTTCTACTTAAATATGAATATTTTCTACTTTCTGTCATTTTTCAGCTTCTTAAATGTGAATATTTTCTACTTGTTTCTACTTAAATATGAATATTTTCTACTTTCTGTCATTTTTCAGCTTCTTATATGTGAATATTTACTACTTTCTGTCATTTATCAGCTTCTTAAAAGTGATTATTTTCTACTTTGTAACATTTTTCAGCTTCTTAAATGTGAATATTTTCTACTTTTTTCTACTTATATGTGAATATTCTCTACTTTCTGTCATTCATCAGCTTCTTAAAAGTGATTATTTTCTACATTGTGACATTTTTCAGTTTCTTAAATGTGAATATTTTCTACTTTGTGACATTTTTCAGATTCTTAAATGTGAGTATTGTCTACTTTGTGACATTTTTCAGCTACTTAAATGTGACTATTTTCTACTTTCTGTCATTTTTCAGCAACTTAACTGTGAATATTTTCTACTTTGTGTCATTTTTCAGCGTCTTAAACGTGAATATTTTCTACTTTTTTCTACTTTTTGAATGTAAATATTTTCTACTTTCTGACATTTTTCAGTTACTTAAATGTGAATATTTTCTACTTTTTTCTACTTAAATATGAATATTTTCTACTTTCTGTCATTTTTCAGCTTCTTAAATGTGAATATTTTCTACTTTTTTCTACTTTTTAAATGTGAATATTTTCTACTTTCTGTCATTTTTCAGCTCCTTAAATATGAATATTTTCTACTCTCTGTGATTTCTCTGCTTCTTAAACGTGAATATTTTCTACTTTCTGTCATTTTTCAGCTACTTAATTCAGAATTTTTTCTGCTTTCTGTCATTTTTCAGCTTCTTAAATGTGAATATTTTCTACTTTCTGTCATTTTCAGCTTCTTACATGTGAATATTTTCTACTCTCTGTGATTCCTCAGATTCTTAAACGTGAATATTTTCTACTTTCTGTCATTTTCCAGCTTCTTCAATGTGAATATTTTCCACTTTCCATCATTTTCAGCTTATTAAATGTGAATATTTTCTACTTTCTGTCATTTGTCAACTCTTTAAATGTGAATATTTTCTACTTTCTGACATTTTTTAGCTTCTTAAATGTGAATATTTTCTACTTTCCGTCATTTTTCAGCTTCTTAAATGTGAATATTTTCTACTTTGTGACATTTTTCAGTTCCTTAAATGTGAATATTTTCTACTTTGTGACATATTTCAATTTCTTAAATGTGAATATTTTCTACTTTGTGACATTTTTCAGGTTCATAAATATGAATATTTTCTACTTTCTGTCATTTTTCAGCAACTTAACTGTGAATATTTTCTACTTTGTGTCATTTTTAACCGTCTTAAACGTGAATATTTTCTACTTTTTTCTACTTTTTGAATGTAAATATTTTCTACTTTCTGACATTTTTCAGTTACTTAAATGTGAATATTTTCTACTTGTTTCTACTTAAATATGAATATTTTCTACTTTCTGTCATTTTTCAGCTTCTTAAATGTGAATATTTTCTACTTGTTTCTACTTAAATATTAATATTTTCTACTTTCTGTCATTTTTCAGCTTCTTATATGTGAATATTTTCTACTTTCTGTCATTTATCAGCTTCTTAAAAGTGATTATTTTCTACTTTGTAACATTTTTCAGCTTCTTAAATGTGAATATTTTCTACTTTTTCTACTTATATGTGAATATTCTCTACTTTCTGTCATTCATCAGCTTCTTAAAAGTGATTATTTTCTACATTGTGACATTTTTCAGTTTCTTAAATGTGAATATTTTCTACTTTGTGACATTTTTCAGATTCTTAAATGTGATTATTGTCTACTTTGTGACATTTTTCAGCTACTTAAATGTGACTATTTTCTATTTTCTGTCATTTTTCAGCAACTTAACTGTGAATATTTTCTACTTTGTGTCATTTTTCAGCGTCTTAAACGTGAATATTTTCTACTTTTTTCTACTTTTTGAATGTAAATATTTTCTACTTTCTGACATTTTTCAGTTACTTAA
Organism: Solea senegalensis; assembly: GCF_019176455.1. Classification (NCBI taxonomy): domain Eukaryota; kingdom Metazoa; phylum Chordata; class Actinopteri; order Pleuronectiformes; family Soleidae; genus Solea; species Solea senegalensis. The sequence goes on along the minus strand of NW_025321805.1, from coordinate 2,493 downwards.
ATGTGAATATTTTCTACTTGTTTCTACTTAAATATGAATATTTTCTACTTTCTGTCATGTTTCAGCTTCTTAAATGTGAATATTTTCTACTTTTTTCTACTTTTTAAATGTGAATATTTTCTACTTTCTGTCATTTTTCAGCTCCTTAAATATGAATATTTTCTACTCTCTGTGATTTCTCGGCTTCTTAAACGTGAATTTTTTCTACTTTGTGACATTTTTCGGCTTCTTGTGAATATTTTCAACTTTCTGTCATTTTTCAGCTACTTAATTGTGAATATTTTCTACTTTCTGTCATTTTTCAGCTCCTTAAATATGAATATTTTCTACTCTCTGTGATTTCTCGGCTTCTTAAACGTGAATATTTTCTACTTTCTGTCATTTTTCAGCTACTTAATTCAGAATTTTTTCTGCTTTCTGTCATTTTTCAGCTTCTTAAATGTGAATATTTTCTACTTTCTGTCATTTTCAGCTTCTTACATGTGAATATTTTCTACTCTCTGTGATTCCTCAGATTCTTAAACGTGAATATTTTCTACTTTCTGTCATTTTCCAGCTTCTTCAATTTGAATATTTTCCACTTTCCATCATTTTCAGCTTATTAAATGTGAATATTTTCTACTTTCTGTCATTTGTCAACTCTTTAAATGTGAATATTTTCTACTTTCTGACATTTTTCAACTTCTTAAATGTGAATATGTTCTACTTTGTAACATTTTTCAGCTTCTTAAATGTGAATATTTTCTACTTTGACATTTTTCAGTTCATAAATGTGAATGGCTACTTGCACTATTTCAATTTCTTAAATGTGAATATTTTTCTACTTTGTGACATTTTCAGGTTCATAAGATATTTTCTACTTTCTGTCATTTTCAGCAACTTAACTGTGAATATTTTCTACTTTGTGTCATTTTTAAAGCGTCTTAGCGTGAATATTTTCTACTTTTCTACTTTTTGGATATAAATATTTTCTACTTTCTGACATTTCAGTTACTTAGAAGTAGACCTTTCTACTTGTTTCTACTTAAATGAATATTTTTCTACTTTTCACTGTCATTTTCAGCTTCTTAAATGAATATTTTTCTACTTGTTTCTACTTAAATATGAATATTTTTCTACTTTCTGTCATTATTCAGCTTCTTATATGTGAATATTTTCTACTTTCTGTCATTTATCAGCTTCTTAAAAGTGATTATTTTCTACTTTGTAACATTTTTCAGCTTCTTAAATGTGAATATTTTCTACTTTTTTCTACTTATATGTGAATATTCTCTACTTTCTGTCATTCATCAGCTTCTTAAAAGTGATTATTTTCTACATTGTGACATTTTTCAGTTTCTTAAATGTGAATATTTTCTACTTTGTGACATTTTTCAGATTCTTAAATGTGAGTATTTTCTACTTTGTGACATTTTTCAGCTACTTAAATGTGACTATTTTCTACTTTCTGTCATTTTTCAGCAACTTAACTGTGAATATTTTCTACTTTGTGTCATTTTTCAGCGTCTTAAACGTGAATATTTTCTACTTTTTTCTACTTTTTGAATGAAAATATTTTCTACTTTTTTCTACTTTTTAAATGTGAATATTTTCTACTTTCTGTCATTTTTCAGCTCCTTAAATATGAATATTTTCTACTCTCTGTGATTTCTCGGCTTCTTAAACGTGAATTTTTTCTACTTTGTGACATTTTTCGGCTTCTTGTGAATATTTTCAACTTTCTGTCATTTTTCAGCTACTTAATTGTGAATATTTTCTACTTTCTGTCATTTTTCAGATTCTTAAATGTGAGTATTGTCTACTTTGTGACATTTTTCAGCTACTTAAATGTGAATATTTTCTACTTTCTGTCATTTGTCAATTCTTTAAATGTGAATATTTTATACTTTCCATCATTTTCAGCTCATTAAATGTGAATATTTACTACTTTCTGTCATTTTCAGCTTCTTACATGTGAATATTTTCTACTCTCTGTGATTCCTCAGATTCTTACACGTGAATATTTTCTACTTTCTGTCATTTTCCAGCTTCTTCAATGTGAATATTTTCCACTTTCCATCATTTTCATCTTATTAAATGTGAATATTTTCTACTTTCTGTCATTTGTCAACTCTTTAAATGTGAATATTTTCTACTTTCTGACATTTTTTAGCTTCTTAAATGTGAATATTTTCTACTTTCCGTCATTTTTCAGCTTCTTAAATGTGAATATTTTCTACTTTGTGACATTTTTCAGTTTCTTAAATGTGAATATTTTCTACTTTGTGACATATTTCAATTTCTTAAATGTGAATATTTTCTACTTTGTGACATTTTTCAGGTTCTTAAATATGAATATTTTCTACTTTCTGTCATTTTTCAGCAACTTAACTGTGAACATTTTCTACTTTGTGTCATTTTTAAGCGTCTTAAACGTGAATATTTTCTACTTTTTTCTACTTTTTGAATGTAAATATTTTCTACTTTCTGACATTTTTCAGTTACTTAAATGTG
>NW_025321804.1:0-8491 GCF_019176455.1 Solea senegalensis | reverse complement strand
ATATATGTTAGTTATGGAGGTCCACTTACATATATTAACTTGTCTTCATGGTCACACATATGTTAGTTATGGAGGTCTACTTACATATATTAACTGGTTTTCATGGTCACATATATGTTAGTTATGGAGGTCTACTTACATATATTAACTTGTTTTCTGCTTTTTGGTCACATACATGTTAGTTATGGAGGTCTAGTTACACATATTAACTTGTTTTCATGGTCACAGGTATATATGTGAGTTATGGAGGTCTACTTACATATATTAACTTGTTTTCATGGTCACACATATGTGAGTTATGGAAGTCTACTTACATATATTAACTTGTTTTCACGGTCACACATACATGTTAGTTATTGAGGTCTACTTACATATATTAACTTGTTTTCATGGTCACATATATATGTTAGTTATGGAGGTCTACTTACATATATTAACTTGTTTTCACGGTCACATATATGTTAGTTATGGAGGTCTACTTACATATATTAACTTGTTAACATGGTCACATACTGTATGTTAGTTATGGAGGTCTACTTACATATATTAACTTGTTTTCATGGTCACATATATGTTAGTTATGGAGGTCTACTTACATATATTAACTTGTTTTCATGGTCACATACATGTTAGTTATGGAGGTCTAGTTACATATATTAACTTGTTTTCATGGTCACACATATATGTGAGTTATGGAGGTTTACTTACATATATTGACTTGTTTTCATGGTCTCATATATGTTAGTTATGGAGGTCTACTTACATATATTAACTTGTTTTTATGGTCACATATATGTTAGTTATGAGGTCTACTTACACATACGGGACTCTGTTTTCATGGTGTCATATATGCTGCTATGGGAGGCCCAGTTACATATTAATCCCCAGAGCTTTCATGGTCACACATATATGTGAGTTATGGAGGTCTACTCATATATATTAACTTGTTTTTATGGTCACATATATGTTAGTTATGGAGGTCTACTTACATATATTGACTTGTTTTCATGGTCTCATATGTGTTAGTTATGGAGGTCTAGTTACATATATTACTTTTTTTAATGGCCACATATATATGTTAGTTATGGGGTCTACTTAATATATATTAACTTGTTTTCATGGTCACACATATATGTTAGTTAAGGAGGTCTACTTACATATATTAACTTGTTTTCATGGTCACATATATATGTTAGTTATGGAGGTCTACTTACATATATTAACTTGTTTTCATGGTCATATATATGTTAGTTATGAAGGTCTACTTACATATATTAACTTGTTTTCATGGTCACATATATATGTTAGTTATGGAGGTCTACTTACATATATTAACTTGTTTTCACGGTCACATACATGTTAAGTTATGGAGGTTCAGTTACATATATTAACTTGTTTTCATGGTCACATATATGTTAGTTATGGAGGTCTACTTACATATATTTAACTTGTTTTCATGGTCACATATATGTGAGTTATGGAGGTCTACTTACATATATTAACTTGTTTTCATGGTCACATATATATGTTAGTTATGGAGGTCTACTTACATATATTAACTTGTTTTCATGGTCACACATATATGTTAGTTATGGAGGTCTACTTACATATATTAACTTGTGTTTTCATGGTCACATATATGTTAGTTATGGAGGTCTACTTACATATATTAACTTGTTTTCATCACATATATGTTAGTTATGGAGGTCTAGTTACATATATTAACTTTTTTTCATGGTCATACATATATGTTAGTTATGGAGTACATATATTAACTTGTTTTCATGGTCACATATATATTAGTTATGGAGGTCTACTTACATATATTAACTTGTTTTCATGGTCACATACAATGTTAGTTACGGAGGTCTACTTACATATATTAACTTGTTTTCATGGTCACATATATGTTAGTTATGGAGGTCTACTTACATATATTAACTTGTTTTCATGGTCACATATATATGTTAGTTACGGTCTACTTACATATATTGACTTGTTTTCATGGTCACATATATGTTAGTTATGAGGTCTATTTACATATATTAACTTGTTTTCATGGTCGCACATATATGTTAGTTATGGAGGTCTACTTACATATATTAACTTGTTTTCATGGTCACATATATGTTAGTTATGGAGGTCTACTTACATATATTAACTTGTTTCCATGGTTACTGATTTGGGGCTAATCTCAGCCTCTTTGATGGAACCAAACTCTCACTCATATTAGCCAGACTTGGCCACTTGGCTTTGCCTTTAGCCTGCTTGATGTAATACCCCCCTGCTTTCTGAAACGAGCCCCAGTTATTCCACCAAAACAAACAAGGACTCGTGTTCAGTGCAGTTCCACTGATCACCACATGGTAGCACAGTTTCACCATGATGAGGAAAATTCAGGTTCTTGTTCATAGGAAAGTGAAAATGATTGACAAAGGAAAATATACATGTATGTGTGTGTGAAATCATAAAGTACTAACACAAATTGTGTATTTTATACGACTTAAATTTTGTTGTGAAAAGTGAATTTTGACTGGATTTCTGTGAAATACACAGTAAAAGTACTTAATCCTACCTGTGCATAAAGTACAAGATGCACCAAGTACTATAAAACTGAAACCAAACAGTACAAATACAAATTGTGTATTTTATACCACGTCAAACAAACTAATGATCAGTTTTTGTTGTGAAAAGTGAAATTCAATTCAATTCAGTTTTATTTGTATAGCGCCAAATCATAACATACATTATCTCAAGGCACTGTACATAGTTCACACAATGAGCAAGCACTAGGCATCAGTGGAGAGAAAAAACTCCCTCTTAACAGAAGAAGAAATTTCTGACAGAACCAGACTCAGAGATGTGCGGTCATCTGCCTCAACCAGTTGGGGTGAAAGGACTTTGTAGAATGAAATGTGAAATTAAAAATACATCTTACAGTATTACTATGATATAGTATTAGTCCTGTCTACCACCAACCTGTTCACACCTCAAACAAGTTTTCCCCTCTCAGCACCACACAGACTGAAAAACCAACTCTGGTAATTGGTGACTCCATCCTGAGGAGAAAACGTGAAAATAATGACGCCAGCGACCACAGTCAGGTGTTTTCCCGGGGTTTTATTCGTTTTATTAGAAACCCATGACAATCCAGAGTTGAGACCAGGACACAGAGTTGCAGTCTTTCATGCTTCTCTGTGCTTCTTTTCGAGCAGTCACCTATTAAAAACCCCATAGAGACTGTGTCTGTCCCTCGACCTACTAAAGTAAAAACTAAAGTAAATAAAGTAAATAAACCAATAACAAACAGAAGAGGAGTTAGACATTCTAACTTAATAAAGATTAATACCAACAATAAAATAGAGTCAAATAATACCACTTTCAAATGTGGACTATTAAATATAAGGTCTCTCTCCTCAAAATCTGTTTTAATAAATGATCTAATTTCTGACAATTGTATTGATTTATTCTGTGTAACTGAAACTTGGTTACATGAAGAAGATTACGTCAGTCTAAATGAATCAACTCCACCCACTCATGCTAATACCCATATTCCTAGAAGCTCAGGCCGAGGAGGAGGAGTAGATCCTTACTGATCATTATTTACTCACATTTAATTGTACAATAATGAACTACAATAACATAAATAAGAAATACTGTCTGATAATAATATGAATACATTCAAAGAGACAGTGCAACCTTTATTTAACTCGGTGCCATATGTCAGTACATCTGAAGGTACCTTTTGTGATTTTACTCCCGCCCTCATAGATAACCTTGTTGATAGTACAGCAGCCTCACTGCGTACTACATTAGATCGTGTTGCCCCTCTGAAAAAGAAAGTGGTGAATCAGATGAGACGAGCACCATGGTTTAACTCCAATACTCGTGCTCTTAAACAGACGTTACGTAGATTAGAAAGAAAATGGCGTTCCAGTAACCTAGAGGAACTTCATATAGCCTGGAAAGATGGTTTTGTAGCTTACAAAAAAGCCCTACACAAAGCTAGAGTTGCCTATTATTCTTCTCTAATTGAAGAAAATAAGAATAATCATAGATTTCTTTTCAGCACTGTAGCCAGGCTGACACAGAGCCACAGCTCCACTGAACCATCTATTCCTTTAACACTGAGCAGTGATGACTTTATGAACTTTTTTGTGAATAAAATAACATCAATTAGAGAAAAAATTGATCATCTCCTCCCTCATATTGGGACTGACTCATCTTCTAGCACAAGAGCTGTCTCAGAGACATTAAGTCCTGGATGACCTGTAACTTTCTACTTTTAAACTTTTATACTCGGCCCTAAACACCTCAGAGAAAAACTTTCTGATCACATTGTCACTTTAGATGACATCACCCTGGCTTCCAGTTCCACTGTGAGGAACCTTGGAGTTACTTTTGACCAGGAAATGTCATTTGATTCACACATAAAACTCATTTCCAGAACAGCCTTCTTCCACCTGCGGAACATTATGAAAATTAGAAACATTCTGTCTTTACAGGACGCTGAAAAACTAGTTCATGCTGTTGTTAATCTAGATTAGATTACTGTAACTCCTTATTATCAGGATGTTCTAACAAGTCTGTTAGAATCCTTCAGTTCATTCAAAATGCTGCAGCACGAGTTCTGACAGGAACTAGAAAGAGAGACCATATAACTCCAGTGTTAGCTTCCCTACACTGGCTCCACCCACAGTTTAGAATTCAATTTAAAATCCTCCTCCTCACGTACAAAGCACTTAATGGTCAGGCCCCTTCATACCTGAAAGACCTAGTCTTACCCTATCATCCTAATAGACCACTTAGGTCACAAAATACAGGTTTACTTGTGGTTCCCAGAGTCTGTAAGAGCAGAATGGGAGGCAGAGCCTTTAGCTACCAGGCTCCTCCTCTCCTGTGGAACCAGCTTCCAATGATAGTTCAGGAGGCGGACACTCTCTCTGTATTTAAAGTTAGACTTAAAACTTTCCTTTTTGATAAAGCTTATAGTTAGAGCTGGTTCAGGGAAACCTAAACCATCTCTTAGTTATGCTGCTATAGAACTAAACTGCTGGGGGATTTTCCTGTGGTACACGCACATTCACTCTCTCACACTCAGCATTTGATTATGACTTTTTATATGTCATTAACATTGTCTCTTTCTCTCCCTAGTTTGTGTCTTTCCTTCCTTCCCTCTCTCTCTCTGTATTCTCATCATGCAGGTTGCAGGATCAAGATCCAGTTTTCGAGGCTACGCTTATCATCACCATTATTATTATTTTGTAATTAAAACCTGATACAGTTGTTGTGTATCTGCTCCTGGTCTCTCTCTCTCTCTTCTGTCTCTACCTCATCTCCCTCTTGTCCTTTCTCTCCCCCCCTTTTCTGTCCCCCACCTCTCCTCTGTCCCCCATTTTCCTTTCACCCCAACCGGTCGAGGCAGATGACCGCACATCTCTGAGTCTGGTTCTGTCAGAGATTTCTTCTTCTGTTAAGAGGGAGTTTTTTCTCTCCACTGATGCCTAGTGTTTGCTCATTGTGTGAACTGTTGTGTTTCTCTGCTCTCTTTGATGTTGTCTATGTACAGACCTGAGATCATGTATGTTGTGATTTGGTGCTATACAAATAAAATTGAATTGAATTGAATTGAATTGAATTGAATTGAATTGAATTGAATTGAATTGAATATCATAAACCATCTGAAAACTGAAATCATTTTTTCTGAGCTCACATTTCAACAGCTTTATTTTATTATTTTTATAGACTGCAGCGTGTCTGTAAAAGTCGTCCAGTTCTACGGTAAACCCTGGAGACGTGGCACGAATGCAGAGGTCAGAGGTCACAACAGAAGCTACCGGCACATTTAAAGTTGACCAGTTTGTATATGGACACTTCTCAAGAGAGGATGCTGTGGTCAAATCAGCGCAGATTTTCTTCCTTCGATAAATAAATAAATAAATAAATAAACAAATAAATAAATAAATAAATAAATTTACTGAAAGCGTCCAAACCAAACTGTCCTATTTCCAGTATTCAAAATAAAAGTCTTATCTAAAGCCAACACAAAGAACTGAAAAGAAAAATGTTCAGTGAGTAAGAAAACATGTTGAGGAACAAAATTACAAATTTAAACTTTTGGGAAAGAACATTTTTATTAAAAGTCATTTACAAAAGGAACGTTTGTAAAACAGGTTTACATCACTCACACACAGCATCACTGACTGAAGGACAAAAACAAACATCAACACGTCTACGTCACACGTTCACGTCTTTATCTCACTGTGAGACACCACTCACTCTCCCACACCAAAGCCCACAGGAGCTGCTGGTCCTCTGCTGCCTCGTGTGGTCACTTTGTGTCACTGAAGTAAGTCTGAATTAAATATTTCAAAAGCCGAATTTTATAAAATAAAACATTTGAACTTAGTGTGTGATTGGACTTTGGTGTGAGAGAATGAGTGCTTTACAAACGTCTGTCTGACAGTGAGATGAAGACATGAATAATGTCCAGGTCTGCCATGTCTGTGGCCATGTTTTTGAATATTTCACAGTTAACACACGATGTGCTTTGACTTGAGTCAACACAACGTTTAAAAACTTGTTTGGACGAAAAACAAAACTTTAAATCACAAGGGAAAAAAACAGAAGAAAGAAAAGAGTTCAGGATTGTCATGGCAACACGCAAGAGGTAGCAACGACCGTCGCCAGTGAAAGTCCAAACTCTGAGTCACGTATTTATTCGTAACATTAACTTTTAAAACCTCAAGCATTTAGATAAAGTAGAATTTTTATGGAATCAACGTGTTTATGTAGCAACTGTCTGTCAGAGTGTACCACTGCAACACACACTCATTATAAAATCTGAACACGTCCAAACAGAAGTACAAAACTTAAACTGTGATTGTTTAAAAAACGTAATTTTTATCAAAACTTTGATTTAGTTAAGAAAAGCCTTGTGTCCTGTGAGCGGTTTAAAGTTTCAACCACGTCTTTATGTTAAAGCTTGACCACACAGTGGGCGGGGTTCTGATTGTTTTTTGCAATTTTTGTTGCCATGGTTACTGGAAACACTACAACAAGACGTAGCACACCACTCCCGATCAAAGCACGCTGTGACGTAGGATGTGTGGGTTTTTTTTTCAGATCACATCTAATATTTTTCTAACTGAGCTTTTAAAAAAACATGTGAGGCCGTCGGGGAAATGAGCAGAAACAGTCAATTTAAAGTTGTACGAGGAGAACGTCTGCGATGAAACGCCAAAGCTCCCGATTTAGATTTGAATGTCGCACAGAGTGTGTGAAGAAGAACAAACACGAAGTCCATGTTCAGGGTTTTTTGACTTTCCACTCATCTCATTGTCAAATGTCCTCGTAAATGTCGCTGCGACAGTTTCATTTGTCCAAATATGTCAAAACATTGCTTTTCGACGCAGATTTTATGAAACCATTTCACACATTTTCAATTTTATGACAAACTGTGATCATGAGTCAGAAGAATAAAAAAATAGAATATTTTTAAAAATCGGATTCTCTGTCACGCTCGTGTTTAGGTTCCCTATCGACGGTGATCATGTGACTCGTGATGACGTCATCGTATCTTGTCCTCTGATCCAGGAGAGAGAGAATCTGAGAGAATAATTTTCCTGGACTGTGTGTGTGGGTGTGTCTGTCGCCCTCTAGTGGTGTTGAGGCGGTTGAGGCAGTTGCTGCGGTTGCTCGTACATGTCGCTCAGCGTCCGGAACTTCGGGCCCCATCGCGATAATCTGTCGTAAACAAACTCTGCGACGTCTTCTACGCCAACGCGTCCGCGAGAAATGTCCGACCCCAGCGAGCTGAGACTTCCCGCTGCCGACCCCTGACCCTCCACGCTCCACACGTGGCAGGTGTCGGGCGGCGACGCCTCGCCATCGCGGTCGGCATCCCAGATGATTCGCTCCACGTAGCTCTTAAAGTCGCCGTGTGAACGCGCGCCTGCTTGACGCCTGCAGGTGGTGTCGTTGCTGCTGTGTGGCTGACGGGGGCGGTGCGTGCTGAGGTAGGCGGCGCCAGAGCTGCAGGAGGAGCCGCACACGTGAACTTCCTCCTGAGAGCCGGGCGCCGTGGTGCAGGACGACAACTGTGACACACTGGAACACAGGGGACGCTGCAGCTCTGCGATGTCATAACCCTTCTGGAGGGAAAAGTAGGGATGGAGATGAATGTGTGAGCTGTTGATCCACAAATGCAATTTTCAGTTTTACAAATGTCGTATTATTTACAAATACACATCTGAATTTGTAAAAATCAATATACAAGTTACAAATGTTTTTTAATTTGTTTATAGATCTAAAAACACGCGTTCAAATACAGACGTACGTGTGGATCAGCCTCTGCACATATACACATATTATAAGACACATTTAACCTCTCACCTGGTCTTGTTCACCTCCTCTCACTCTCTCACCTGGTCTTCTTCTCCTCCTCTCACCCTCTCACCTGGTCTTCTTCTCCTCCTCTCACCCTCTCACC
>NW_025321803.1:0-10023 GCF_019176455.1 Solea senegalensis | reverse complement strand
AGAAGAGCCTTCATGTTGCTCTCGGAATCATACATAATTACTGTGCGGCCTCAGGTGCCAAAATAAATGAAAAAAAATCAACAATAATGTACTGTGGTGTGGTGGCAAGGTCACCAGGCCGATGGCAGTTCAGGGAAGAAAAGGCCAGTGTGAGGGTCCTGGGTGTGTACCTCGGCTGTGACGGAGTGGCTGCCAGGGATCAAACTTGGCATGAGGTGCTTGAAAAAATTAAAAAAACCTTGGGTATGTGGAAGATGAGGAGGCTTACACTCAAAGGTAAAGTGGTGGTGCTCAACTCCCTCATCCTGTCAAAACTAAACCATGTTTTACAAATTCACGACTTGCCAAAACAGACCTTAATTGAAATAAATAATGCCATATCAACCTTTCTGTGGGGGAGCAGACGCAACATGATTGCTCACAAAACAATAATCAACAGTCAAATGGAGGTCTCAACCTCATTGACATAAACACCAGGAAACATTGCTTCAGGGTCAAAATAATAAAAAAACTATTGGACAATAACTCGGATCTCTTCTGGAAACATGAACTCACCCAAACAATAAACTCAATTGGCAGCTGTGAAATTTACAATCTATGTCAAATTCCAACTGGAGCACAAACTGAGCAGCCATCACCCTTCACAAAAGAGGTTCTGCAGGCTTGGGGGTTGGCCAGGCCCCACCTCCTCACATGGGTAATGAGCAAACATCAGCTCTTACAGCTTCCTCTTTTTCACAATCCTGACATCACACACCTTGGTCGACCAATCTCTGGCGGCCCTCTGTCGCGAGAGGGGCTGCACACTTTAGCGGGACTAATCAATAGTCAAGGGGAAATAATCGTGGATGAAATAGTCAGCAGACTCAGAATAAACAAACGACATAGTAAACAATTAACTGAACAGATCTGTCAAAAAATCTCGGATGCAATCCCCCCCCTTTGGCAGCAAGCCTTTTACAGGACCAGTGGCAGCATGCAGGATGACGCCCTTGTTTTTCGCACAAGTGCTCACCCGGACTCAAAAACTCTGTCTGAACTTAATACTAAGTTTTGGTACAGTACACTGCTCATGAAAACAGCTCAAAAACCTACAGCAGAGTCCTACTGGCAGAAGCGCTTTCCTGCTCATAACGTTTTGTCAATCTGGAAAAACATGAAAAGTCCCTTCGCCCACCCTCAAGCCACAAATACCGACTTCAAAATAAGGCACAGACGCATTTTCACGGGTGTTATCCTGCATCAAATCAATAAAACTGCTTATGGGAGGGTTTGCACTGTCTGTAATTTGAACGATGAGACCTTTGACCATCTGTTTCTCACTTGTCCCATCTGCGAGGTCTTCATCGATCGTGTCCGGACCTTCCTCATCAACTGCTGTAAACTAAGGACAATGACATCTGTGGATTGGCAATGGACTTGGCTATTTGGAATCACTAAAGGCACAACTGGTATCAACAAGACAACAATCAACATCATGCTCTCCATCGCACGCCATACAGTTTTCATCGCCAGGAACTACATCCTACACGAAGATCTGCACATTGACAGATGGCTTCTCTTCACAAGCACAGTCAAAAGTCACTTCCGGCTACTACATGCTGCATACACAAACATTTTTCGGGAGAGGTTCGCAGGTGGGACAACATTGTTTGAGTCGGTGACTGATGACAAAATAGCTTTTGGCTTCTAACTTTCTGTTCCGTTTTTTTATTTTTATTTATTTATTTATATTTTTTTTTATTATCATTTTTTTGTTGTGTTAATGCTTGTCTTTTGTGATGGTTACAGTTCAGTTCTCCTTAATCAGTTGTTTTATGTACATGAGTACTCTATTTAATTTTTTCTAAATACCTTTTAATGCACTTGTTTGTCAATTTATGTTTTTGAAAGTATTTTTGATAATAAAAAACAAAAAAAAGGGGTCAGGGTCGGGCCTGGTTAGTACTTGGATGGGAGACCGCCTGGGAATACCAGGTGCTGTAAGCTTTTACACCGCTGCACGCTTTTACACTGCTGCTTCCGTACAAGAAACATGCCCCTCCACGAGCAGGGGCCTTGCCTAGTCCATAAAGGCACTCTCTGTCGCCAGCCCCTCGGCTTACGGCCATACCACCCTGAGCAAGCCCGATCTCGTCTGATCTCGGAAGCTAAGCAGGGTCGGGCCGGGTTAGTACTTGGATGGGAGACTGCCTGGGAATACCAGGTGCTGTAAGCTTTTACGCTGCTGCTGCTGCTTCCTTACAAGAAACATGGGCTCGCAATTAAATTGACGCACAGGCACGGGTTGATGTCTTTCTGGTTCCAGCTTCGCTTTGCTTTTCACAGAAAAAAGAGAATGGTGCACCGTTCCTGGTGGCACTGCAATACCAGGTCAATGCAAGGAGTGAAGAGAGCAAGCCCCAGTTTTCACCTCCCACTGCTCAAAAAAGCATTTAATATTTAATCCCCATATAGAGGACATATCAGATATTAAACTGATAAGAACAGATACTACACTTGATCTTAGCCAAAAGGCCGAGAAGCGATGGCCTACAGGTGTCTGGGGCCAACCCAAGATCTTGGCACACAAGTCAGTTGTTGTGGTGCCATGTTTTTAAGGGCGCATAACAAAGGCTGCTGCTGCTGATCACCTCCGCCCCAAGGCTGACCTAAGTGCACCTCTGAGCCTTGACAGACAGCTGCTTGACATTTGACACACTCAAAGGGCGCAGCCTTACAGCAAAGCCCACCAAAAATAACTTAAACTCTTGAACGTCCCTCTCCACGGAAGTCTTTAGTAAAAGGCGAAAGACTTGTGCATTTTGAAGAGAAACCAGAGTCAACGTAGCCCCTGTCCTGGAGAGCAGCCGAGGAGTCTATCCGCCGGAGTCACCACAGTCTCGGTCGGCCGGCCGGCCGGCCACCTTGGGACGGCCTTCCTTCAACGTTTTTGCTTAGTCGGCCAATAAACCGCCCAGATTCGACTGCATGTTTGGAAGCGCTTTCCTACTGTCGGTTGTGCGCTGCAGTTTTCTATCAGTCGCTGAGGCTGTGGCACATTCCTCGCTCACTGGCACACCTCCAACATTTAGTGGTAGACGGGAGTGCATGAGCAAAGCAGCTCCGTGTCACACTGAGCAGTACAAACTGCCGGGCCATTTCCCACCTCATCCGGGCTTCTGAAATGGTGAGTTGCTCCTGGTATCACTTCAACATCAGGTCACTGCACGGAGTGAACAGAGCAAGCGCCAAAGTATTAACCCTTGGCATGATGGCCATGGATCCATCTCCAACAATCGAGTTCTTCTACAAAGAGTTGGGAAAGGGAGCGTGACATTTGCTTTGAGCTGAAAGACAACACCCACAACCATCACGTTCCCAGCAACTTGGAAAGACTGGGGATGTTGCTCCGCAAGGACGTGAGAAGTTTGGAGATGGGCACACAACGTTGAACTTCGGGCGGCTGACCTTTGCTTACAACGACATCATCGGGGAAAGCGCGGACGCAGCACCCCACTAGCAAAAATTATGCAGTCAAGACTCCCACGTTTGGGGAATTTACAGGGGTCAACACAGCCGGAGTGCAATGGCTGAGCCTCGCCCTGGGTGAACCGCCTTCTTGATCATGGTATCTCCCCTGCCAGGTAAGTATGAGGTGTACTCGCCAAACACCGGGTGGCTCTTGCCAGACACAGCTCTTGGCTGATGGTGCTGGAAATGAATAATCCCAGAGGCCAATGCCTTGACTCAGTTGCTCGTTAATGCTGTGCTATGTTCAACTTCAACCTCCAGCACACATTGGAGAGGAAACACTCGACCTTTTTTACTGGCATACCTGGCTGTCGTTTCCTATAGATTCAGCAACAACTGGACATGACAGCACCAACAGCCGCTTGCCCATCTCGGTGTCGCTTCCCGATACTGGACTAGAGTGTAGCATGTGGTGGAGATAAAGGCTGAAGTGCAGTGTGTCCGAAAGGCTGACTTTGAGCCCCGCCACGCGCAGGGGGCCTTGCCCAGTCCATAAAAGCAGTCTGTGTCCCCAACCCCCCGGCTTACGGCCATACCACCCTGGAGGCACATCTGATCTCGGAAGCCAAGCAGGGTCGGGCCTGGTTAGTACTTGATGCGGAGACCCGCTTCTGGGAATACCAGGTGCTGTAAGCTTGGCCAATCATGCACGCTTTTACACTGCTGCTTCTTGTTAAGAAACATGCCCTCCACTCCAGCAGGGGCCTTGCCTAGTCCATAAGGCACTCTGTCGCCAGCCCTCTGCCATACGGCCATACCACCCTTTGTTAACGCCCCTGATTCCTGGCTCTGGATTCCTGAGGCTGCCAGGGCCTGGGTCAAGGTACTTGATGGGAGACCCTGGGAATACCAGGTGCTGTAAGTTTTACGCTGCTGTTGCTGCTGCTTCCTTTATAAAACAGGGCTCGCGAATTAAATCTGGACGCTTATTAGGCACGGGTTGGATAAGTTCCCTTTCTTGTTCTCTAGCCACTGTTTTTCACAGAAAAGAGAATGGTGCACCGCTCCTGGTGGCACTCTGCAATTACCTCATGGGCCAATGCAAGGAGTGAAGAGAGCAAGCCCCAGTTTTCACCTCCCACTGCTCAAAAATGCATTTAATATTTAATCCCCATATAGAGGACATATCAGATATTAAACTGATAAGAAAAGATACTACACTTGATCTTAGCCAAAAGGCCGAGAAGCGATGGCCCACAGGTGTCTGGGGCCAACCCAAGATCTTGGCACACAAGTCAGTTGTTGTGGTGCCATGTTTTTAAGGGCGCATAACAAAGGCTGCTGCTGCTGATCACCTCCGCCCCAAGGTTGACCTAAGTGCACCTCTGAGCCTTGACAGACAGCTGCTTGACATTTGACACACTCAAAGGGCGCAGCCTTACAGCAAAGCCCACCAAAAATAACTTAAACTCTTGAACGTCCCTCTCCACGGAAGTCTTTAGTAAAAGGCGAAAGACTTGTGCATTTTGAAGAGAAACCAGAGTCAACGTAGCCCCTGTCCTGGAGAGCAGCCGAGGAGTCTATCCGCCGGAGTCACCACAGTCTCGGTCGGCCGGCCGGCCACCTTGGGACGGCCTTCCTTCAACGTTTTTGCTTAGCTTCCGCCAATAAACCGCCCAGATTTGATTGCATGTTTGGAAGCGCTTTCCTACTGTCGGTTGGGCGCTGCAGTTTTCTATCAGTCGCTGAGGCTGTGGCACATTCCTCGCTCACTGGCACACCTCCAACATTTAGTGGTAGACGTGAGTGCATGAGCAAAGCAGCTCCGTGTCACACTGAGCAGTACAAACTGCCGGGCCATTTCCCACCTCATCCGGGCTTCTGAAATGGTGAGTTGCTCCTGGCATCACTTCAACATCAGGTCACTGCACGGAGTGAACAGAGCAAGCGCCAAAGTATTAACCCTTGGCATGCTGGCCATGGATCCATCTCCAACAATCGAGTTCTTCTACAAAGAGTTGGGAAAGGGAGCGTGACATTTGCTTTGAGCTAAAAGACAACACCCACAACCATCACGTTCCCAGCAACTTGGAAAGACTGGGGATGTTGCTCCGCAAGGACGTGAGAAGTTTGGAGATGGGCACACAACGTTGAACTTCGGGCGGCTGACCTTTGCTTACAACGACATCATCGGGGGAAAGCGCGGACGCAGCACCCCACTAGCAAAAATTATGCAGTCAAGACTCCCACGTTTGGGGAATTTGCAGGGGTCAACACAGCCGGAGTGCAATGGCTGAGCCTCGCCCTGGGTGAACCGCCTTCTTGATCATGGTATCTCCCCTGCCAGGTAAGTATGAGGTGTACTCGCCAAACACCGGGTGGCTCTTGCCAGACACAGCTCTTTGGCTGATGGTGCTGGAAATGAATAATCCCAGAGGCCAATGCCTTGACTCAGTTGCTCGTTAATGCTGTGCTATGTTCAACTTCAACCTCCAGCACACATTGGAGAGGAAACACTCGACCTTTTTTACTGGCATACCTGGCTGTCGTTTCCTATAGATTCAGCAACAACTGGACATGACGGCACCAACAGCCGCTTGCCCATCTCGGTGTCGCTTCCCGATACTGGACTAGAGTGTAGCATGTGGTGGAGATAAAGGCTGAAGTGCAGTGTGTCCGAAAGGCTGACTTTTGAGCCCCGCCACGCGCAGGGGGCCTTGCCCAGTCCATAAAAGCAGTCTGTGTCCCCAACCCCCCGGCTTACGGCCATACCACCCTGAGCACGCCCGATCTCGTCTGATCTCGGAAGCCAAGCAGGGTCGGGCCTGGTTAGTACTTGGATGGGAGACCGCCTGGGAATACCAGGTGCTGTAAGCTTTTACACCGCTGCACGCTTTTACACTGCTGCTTCCTCACAAGAAACATGCCCCTCCACGAGCAGGGGCCTTGCCTAGTCCATAAAGGCACTCTCTGTCGCCAGCCCCTCGGCTTACGGCCATACCACCCTGAGCACGCCCGATCTCGTCTGATCTCGGAAGCTAAGCAGGGTCGGGCCGGGTTAGTACTTTGATGGGAGACCGCCTGGGAATACCAGGTGCTGTAAGCTTTTACGCTGCTGCTGCTGCTGCTTCCTTACAAGAAACATGGGCTCGCAATTAAATTGACACACAGGCACGGGTTGCTGTCTTTCTGGTTTCAGCTTCGCTTTGCTTTTCACAGAAAAAAGAGAATGGTGCACCGTTCCTGGTGGCACTGCAATACCAGGTCAATGCAAGGAGTGAAGAGAGCAAGCCCCAGTTTTCACCTCCCACTGCTCAAAAATGCATTTAATATTTAATCCCCATATAGAGGACATATCAGATATTAAACTGATAAGAACAGATACTACACTTGATCTTAGCCAAAAGGCCGAGAAGCGATGGCCCACAGGTGTCTGGGGCCAACCCAAGATCTTGGCACACAAGTCAGTTGTTGTGGTGCCATGTTTTTAAGGGCGCATAACAAAGGCTGCTGCTGCTGATCACCTCCGCCCCAAGGTTGACCTAAGTGCACCTCTGAGCCTTGACAGACAGCTGCTTGACATTTGACACACTCAAAGGGCGCAGCCTTACAGCAAAGCCCACCAAAAATAACTTAAACTCTTGAACGTCCCTCTCCACGGAAGTCTTTAGTAAAAGGCGAAAGACTTGTGCATTTTGAAGAGAAACCAGAGTCAACGTAGCCCCTGTCCTGAGAGCAGCCGAGGAGTCTATCCGCCGGAGTCACCACAGTCTCGGTCGGCCGGCCGGCCGGCCACCTTGGGACGGCCTTCCTTCAACGTTTTTGCTTAGTCGGCCAATAAACCGCCCAGATTTGACTGCATGTTTGGAAGCGCTTTCCTACTGTCGGTTGTGCGCTGCAGTTTTCTATCAGTCGCTGAGGTTGTGGCACATTCCTCGCTCACTGGCACACCTCCAACATTTAGTGGTAGACGTGAGTGCATGAGCAAAGCAGCTCCGTGTCACACTGAGCAGTACAAACTGCCGGGCCCTTTCCCACCTCATCCGGGCTTCTGAAATGGTGAGTTGCTCCTGGCATCACTTCAACATCAGGCCACTGCACGGAGTGAACAGAGCAAGCGCCAAAGTATTAACCCTTGGCATGATGGCCATGGATCCATCTCCAACAATCGAGTTCTTCTACAAAGAGTTGGGAAAGGGAGCGTGACATTTGCTTTGAGCTAAAAGACAACACCCACAACCCTCACGTTCCCAGCAACTTGGAAAGACTGGGGATGTTGCGCCGCAAGGACGGGAGAAGTTTGGAGATGGGCACACAACGTTGAACTTCGGGCGCTGACCTTGCCACAACTATTACTCATCGGGGAAAGCGGACGCAGCACCCCACTAGCAAAAATTGCGCAGTCAAGACTCCCACGCTTGGGGAATTTGCAGGGGTCGTAACACAGCCGGGAGTGCAATGGCTGAGCTTCCCTCGCCTCCTGGGTGAACCGCCTCTTGATCATGGTATCTCCCTGCCAGGTAAGTATGAGGTGTACTCGCCAAACACCGGGTGGCTCTTGCCAGACACAGCTCTTTGGCTGATGGTGCTGGAAATGAATAATCCCAGAGGCCAATGCCTTGACTCAGTTGCTCGTTAATGCTTTGCTATGTTCAACTTCAACCTCCAGCACACATTGGAGAGGAAACACTCGACCTTTTTTACTGGCATACCTGGCTGTCGTTTCCTATAGATTCAGCAACAACTGGACATGACGGCACCAACAGCCGCTTGCCCATCTCGGTGTCGCTTCCCGATACTGGACTAGAGTGTAGCATGTGGTGGAGATAAAGGCTGAAGTGCAGTGTGTCCGAAAAGCTGACTTTTGAGCCCCGCCACGCGCAGGGGGCCTTGCCCAGTCCATAAAAGCAGTCTGTGTCCCCAACCCCCCGGCTTACGGCCATACCACCCTGAGCACGCCTGATCTCGTCTGATCTCGGAAGCCAAGCAGGGTCGGGCCTGGTTAGTACTTGGATGGGAGACCGCCTGGGAATACCAGGTGCTGTAAGCTTTTACACCGCTGCACGCTTTTACACTGCTGCTTCCATACAAGAAACATGCCCCTCCACGAGCAGGGGCCTTGCCTAGTCCATAAAGGCACTCTCTGTCGCCAGCCCCTCGGCTTACGGCCATACCACCCTGAGCACGCCCGATCTCGTCTGATCTCGGAAGCTAAGCAGGGTCGGGCCGGTTAGTACTTGGATGGGAGACCGCCTGGGAATACCAGGTGCTGTAAGCTTTTACGCTGCTGCTGCTGCTTCCTTACAAGAAACATGGGCTCGCAATTAAATTGACGCACAGGCACGGGTTGATGTCTTTCTGGTTTCAGCTTCGCTTTGGTTTTCACAGAAAAAAGAGAATGGTGCACCGTTCCTGGTGGCACTGCAATACCAGGTCAATGCAAGGAGTGAAGAGAGCAAGCCCCAGTTTTCACCTCCCACCGCTCAAAAATGCATTTAATATTTAATCCCCATATAGAGGACATATCAGATATTAAACTGATAAGAACAGATACTACACTTGATCTTAGCCAAAAGGCCGAGAAGCGATGGCCCACTGGTGTCTGGGGCCAACCCAAGATCTTGGCACAAGTCAGTTGTTAGAAAGCATGTTTTAAGGGCGCGCATAACAAAGGCCGTTGCCACCCTCCCGCCCCCAAGGCTGACCTAAGTGCACCTCTGAGCCTTGACAGACAGCTGCTTGACATTTGACACACTCAAAGGGCGTTTAGCCTTACAGGTGCTTTCCACCAAAAATAATCAATCTTAAACTCTTGAATGTCCTCTCCACGGAAGTCTTCTTTAGTAAAAGGCGAAAGACTTGTGCATTTTAGAAGAGAAACCAGAGTCAACGTAGCCTCTGTCCTGAGAGAGCAGCCGAGGAGTCTATCCGGAGTCACCACAGTTCGTCGGCCGCCGGCCGCCACCTTTGGACGCCTTCCTTCAACGCTTTTTGCTTAGTCGGCCAATAAACCGCTTCCAGATTTGACTGCATGTTTGGAAGCGCTTTCCTACTGTCGGGTGTGCGCTGCAGTTTTCTATCAGTCGCTGAGGCTGTGGCACATTCCTCGCTCACTGGCACACCTCCAACATTTATTGGTAGACGTGAGTGCATGAGCAAAGCAGCTCCGCGTCACACTGAGCAGTACAAACTGCCGGGCCATTTCCCACCTCATCCGGGCTTCTGAAATGGTGAGTTGCTCCTGGCATCACTTCAACATCAGGTCACTGCACGGAGTGAACAGAGCAAGCGCCAAAGTATTAACGCTTGGCATGATGGCCATGGATCCATCTCCAACAATCGAGTTCTTCTACAAAGAGTTGGGAAAGGGAGCGTGACATTTGCTTTGAGCTAAAAGACAACACCCACAACCATCACGTTCCCAGCAACCTGGAAAGACTGGGGATGTTGCTCCGCAAGGACGTGAGAAGTTTGGAGATGGGCACACAACGTTGAACTTCGGGCGGCTGACCTTTGCTTACAACGACATCATCGGGGGAAAGCGCGGACGCAGCCCCCCACTAGCAAAAA
>NW_025321802.1:0-7613 GCF_019176455.1 Solea senegalensis | reverse complement strand
TATGACATTTTGTCACATTTTGGACCACATAATAAAGTATGCACTTTGTTAATCAGGTTTTGGACGACATTCCAAACTATGACTTTTGTGTCACATTTTGGACGACATACAAAACTATGACATTTTTGTCACATTTTGGACGACATACTAAATTATGACTTTTTTGTCACGTTTTAGACAATATACTAACCTATGACATATTTATCAAATTTTGGACGACATACTAACCTATGATATTTTTGACACATTTTGGACGACATACTAACCTATGACTTATTTGTCACATTTTCATGCACTTTTTTTTATCAAATTTGGACATCACATACATACTAACTATGACATATTTGTCACATTTTGACATTCTAAATTATGACTTTTTGTCACATTTTGGACAACATACATTTTTGTCAAATTTTGGACGACATACTAAACTATGACATTTTTGTAATATTTTGGACATACTAACCTATGACATATTTGTCACATTTTGGACCACATAATAAAGTATGCACTTTGTTTATCAAGTTTTGGACGACATACAAAACTATGAAATTTTTGTCACGTTTTGGACAACATACTAACCTATGATATATTTATCAAATTTTGGACGACATACTAACCTATGATATTTTTGCCACATTTTGGACAACATACTAACCTATGACCTTTTAGTCACATTTTGGACAACATACTAAACTATCACTTTTTTATCAAATTTTGGACGGCATACTGTCACGCTCCGACTCTTGAGACCTGACAAATATGAGAAATACACCCCTTGAAGGAATAACAAAGAGTAATTTATTGAACAGAAATCAAATTATGTAAAGGCCAATGAAATACTAATAATATAGAGTATGAATATCAGTATAATCAGTAGTGTAAGGTGTGCATGAGGGGAAAGGTGTGTGTATGTTGTAAAGTGTACAAAACAATATACATAAGGCCATGCTGCTGATCTCGTCACACTGGCAGCGTGCCTGCAAAGGAAAAAACAACAAATTAAACCAAACCCAACAACTCAGGACAACTCAAACCATACCAACCAGAAGCAGCAGAGGGAAGGGCCGAATGGGCCACAGGGCCTTGATTATATAGGCCTGGGAGCACCGACCCAGGTGTTCCCAGTTGACACCAATGAAACCCCAGGCACAAAACAAACACCAGACACTTGGTGACACCAGGGGTCGCCACACCCCCCCCCTTAAGACAGGGTCCCAAAGGATCACAAAAAAAAAAATATATCCACCTTACGTTTTGCAATACCCACTCCTCTGATCCTAGGACCCACCTCTGCAACCAGGTACCTGAAAAACAGTTCAAGATGGAGCATAACAAAAAAAAAACATCTTATACCACAGGAGCACGAGATAGAGCATCTGCTACTATATTATCTCTCCCCTTAATGTGTCTAACATCTAAGGTGTAAGACTGAAGAAATAGCATCCATCGCATTAACCTACGATTTGGACACTGTATCGAACCAAGAAAGGTCAAAGGGTTATGGTCCGTATACACTACCAATGATCCATTTCCAGAACCGACATAGACTTCGAAATGTTGAAGGGCCCAGATAAGAGCCAGCGCTTCCTTCTCTATTGTGGAATAATTAAGCTGATACGAATTAAACTTTTTAGAGAAGTAACTGACGGGTCTATCAACCCCTTCCCTCTCCTGCAACAACACGGCACCTGCTCCAACCAGACTGGCATCAACTTCCAGCTTGAATGATTCATCCAAGCGTGGAGCAGCCAACACGGGAGCAGCACAGAGAAGAGTCTTCACATTGTCAAATGCAATCTGACATAGAGAAGACCACACAAATTTAGCCTTGCCCTTTAACAAATTTGTCAAAGGTGCAACAACTGTTGAGAAATTCTTACAGAACGCTCGATAATAACCTACAAGACCCAGGAATCGCATCAACTCCTTCTTGGTAGTGGGCGCGGGGTACTGCATGACGGCATCAACTTTAGCCCCTATTGGACAAACCTGTCCCTGGCCAACCACCCGACCTAAGTATGTCACCGTCGCTTTAGCGAACTCACACTTCGCAAGATTTATTGTCAAGTGTGCCTCAGCCAGGCGACCAAACAGAGCACCAATACGTTGAATGTGATCATTCCAGGTGTTACTAAAAATAACAACATCATCAAGATAAACAGCACACCCCTCAAGACCGGATACAACCATATTCATAAGGCGTTGAAATGTTGCGGGCGCATTACGCAGGCCAAAACTCATTACTGTATATTCGTACAGTCCGAAAGGTGTTACAAATGCAGAAATTTCACGAGCACGCGCTGTCAGAGGAACTTGCCAGTATCCTTTTAACAAATCAAATTTACTAACAAATGTGGCCGAACCAACCTGGTCAATACAATCCTCCATTCGAGGTAAAGGATAGGAATCAGCCTTAGTGATTTTATTGACTTTCCGATAGTCATTACAAAATCTAGGCGACCCATCCGATTTTCCCACCAGCAAACTCGGCGACGCCCAACTGGAGGATGACGGCACTGCAATTTGGTTATCCAACATATATTTTACCTCCGACTCCAATATCTTACATTTGCCCGACGCACAACGGTAGAACCGTTGTTTGACTGGAGGACAGTCACCAACGTCAATATCATGCTCAATAAGATTTGTGCGTGAGGGCGTGTCACTAAACAACATTGGAAATTCTTCAATCAGTCCCATTAGCTCAACTCTATGCAACTCAGGTAAATGGACCAGTAAACTATGCAAATTGCGCAAAGTCTCTGAGTTTTTAAGCCTACCACATACGACTGGATCATCAGGTACATTAACATCTAGCTCATCGATCAGTCTCATGTCGGGAATGCTAGGACCTGAGGACACAGAATCAACCATGAGTACAGGACTAACATTTTCTCTCTGGGCCATAGAATCAACATCACAAGTTCCACGATCATAGTATGGTTTAAGCAAATTGACATGGCACAACTGAGACTTCTTCCTCCGGTTTGGAGTGGCAATCAGATAGTTATGTTCTGATATGTGCTTTTCGACAGTGTATGGGCCTGTGAATTTAGCTTGAAACGGCGAGACTACAAGCGGCATAAGCGCTAAAACTTGGTCACCAGGACTAAACTGACGGCTCTCCGACCTGCGGTCATACAGTTTTTTCATATTAGCCTGTGTTCCCCCCAAGTTTTTCCGTGCCATTTCCACCGCCGTGAACAGTCGATGTCGAAAACCATTTACATAGTCCACCAGATTCTTGGGCGGTTCTCTGTCAGTCAAGTCATCTTGGAGGATAGCTAAAGGACCACGCACCATATGTCCAAAAACTAAGTCATTTGTGCTAAACCCTGTGCTTTCCTGCACCACTTCCCTTGCAGATAACATAAGCCAGGGTAGTCCCTCCTCCCAGTCTCTCCCCATCTCCATACAATAAGAACGCAACATTGATTTTAATGTCTGATGGAATCGTTCAAGTGCCCCCTGGCTCTGCGCATGATACGCCGAAGCCCGGTTATGCTTCACACGCAACTGCTTCAGGATTTCCTTGAACAAATGTGATGTGAAATTAGAACCTTGATCACTTTGAATGACTCGTGGAATGCCAAAAACTGAAATGAACTGGGTCAAAACCTTGACAACGGATTTAACGGAGATAGAACGCAGAGGATATGCAGCGGGATATCTCGTCGTTTGGCACATAACTGTCAACAAATATACACAGCCAGATTTGGATGGGGGTAAGGGCCCCACACAGTCTATTATCAAATGTTCAAATGGCTGACAAACAACTGGGATCGGAGAAAGAGGAGCAGGCCTAATCACCTGACTAGGCTTCCCAGTGAGCTGACATGTATGGCACGTCTTAACATATTTAGAGACGTCACGCTTCAATCGAGGCCAAAAGAAATAGCGTAGGACACGGTCATAAGTTTTTCGTACACCTAAGTGTCCACAACCATCATGTGCTGTTTCCAACACCACCTCGCGTAAATTGCTTGGCACAACAACTTGGTAAATCGCTTCACCAACAAACTCTCCATCACAAGGCACCCACTTTCTCACCAGCAAGTTTTCCTTAAGGAAGTAACCATGAGCAACGTCTCTTACTTTTCCCATTGACAAGACCTCATTCCACAAAGAAGACAAGGAAGAATCAGCCCTTTGGCTTCTAACCCATTCATCCCTTGAAACCGAAGGAAGAACAGGCAAAGAGACTACAGGCTCTGCAGGACACATACCGTCAGAACACCCTGAAACAGTCGGGTCTAACACTTTAACTTTGCTTTTCTGGGCACGTGTCACGGCACAGACTGGAAAAACCTCTGGATCACTCCCACCATTATCTTGTTTCTTAGCCACAATTGGCTTAGAAATAACCACTGGAGGCGGCGGCACGTCAGCCCACACCGTGCTACCAGCCAAGTCGTTACCCAAAATCATAACAACCTCATCTATTGGCAATGCAGGGCGCACCCCGACTGGCACAACGCCCTTTACCAGGTCACACTCCAACACCATATTATGGCGTGGCACGGGAATCAAGCCTAACTCCATACCATGCATTAGAACAAAATCCCCCGTTTCAGTGACCGGTGAAAAGGGTAGTGCAGATTCAACAATAAATGAGTGTTTAGCACCTGTGTCACGCAACACTTTAATGGGCACACGCTCTTCACCACCCACCAAGGACACACGCGCATCGATAATAAATGGCTCAAAACCAGAACCACTGGAGCTGCTTGACCCTACACTTACAGGCCTCTGGTCTGAAATAGTAGAGCACAACATAGTTGGAGCATGCAAGGAGGAGTGCTGTTCAAAGTAACCCCGCGACTTCAACAACGGACACTGTCCTTTCCAATGACCCACACCCTGGCAGTAATTACAAACCCTGGCATCATCAGTTCCTGTATAGGAGGACGTACCAGTACGTGATGGACCAGATTTCGGAAACTTGTTACCAGCGCGAGAATTACCACCGTTATCTCCACTTTTCCATTCAACTCCAGAGCGCGCATAACTACCTTTATGTGTCAACACAAAATCGTCAGCCAACTCAGCCGCTTTAAGCGCAGTGGTGGGCTTCTGCTCATTAATATATGTTGCAACACGTTGAGGGATTGCATTTTTAAATTGTTCCAAGACAACCAACTCACAAAGCCTGTCAAACGAATCCACTCCTGCAGAAGAACACCACCGGTTAAAATGAGACAGCAAATCACGGACAAACTCTACATTTGTTTGCGTATCCCCCTTGACCCAACTACGAAACTTTTGGCGATATGCCTCGGGAACCAACTCATACGCTTTTAAGACAGCCGATTTTACCATAGCATAGTCCAAATTGTCAGAATCACATAACGCCGAATATGCATCTTGAGCCCTTCCTGTAAGAACACACTGCAGCATCAGTACCCTATCTGAATCTGGCCATTCTTTAGCATCTGCTACCCGTTCAAATAAAATGAAGAAAGTATCGGGGTTACGCTCATTAAACTTCGGTAACAACCGCAAATTAGCCCCAATATCAATACCACAAGATGAAGTGGTGGAAAACTGGTCCCCCATACCCGACTCAGCTAGGGAAATCTTTCCATCCCTGATCATCGTTAATTTAGAGTGTTCTAGTTCCAGTTTCAATCTCTCAGTGTGTTGCCGAATTTTCTCCAACTCAAGTTGCTTCTCCATGTCTGCTTGTAACCGTATCTTCAACAACTCTTTCTGCTGCTCGAATGTCAACCCAGTCGCAGATATACCAATTGGCCCCAGTGCTGATCCTACAAAGTCTAGGCCCAACTCTCCTTTAACCAAAACCCCTTCTTCATACAATGAAGACAACACCGCAGCTAAAATCTCCCCCTTTTTTTTTTTACTATCAATACTAAACCCATAGTGGTCAGCGATCTGAATTAACTGCTCCTTCTTACAGCTTTTCACAAACTCCTCCGTAGGTGCCTTCACAAACTCTTCAACTGAAGCCATAGCGGTTTACAGGTACTCAACAGAATGCAACGTGTTAACCAATTAAATAAGTGTGAGGTAAAAGTTACCCATGAAGTATTTCCCCCTAACTGCCTAACCCAAGCTTGCTAAACTCAACCCTAGTCTTCATGTGGGGACCGCGGCGGGTACTTATGACACTGAATACCTTAGCGCGGATAAGGCTGCCCGTAATAGGCAACCTCTCCGGGACCAAAGCTGTGCTCCCGAGACAACTGCTCTCAACCCCGTTTGCCCACAACACTACAGAAAAAAAACAAAAAACTGACGAGTCCCAAAGGGGAAACGCCATACAGCCTAACGGGGAAAACTCACACACCAAATCCAGTCAGTAACACGTACCTTCTGTTCAGCACCCTGAAGTCTGACCTTAAGCCAAAAACACTTCCACAATAACTACTAAAACACAAGGTGTATCTCCCAAAAATAAACTAGAACAGCTTGTAAACTAAACACCAAATCAGCAACCTGAATGAGGTTTAACCAAACAAACTAATGGACGAGCCCCCAATTTGTCACGCTCCGACTCTTGAGACCTGACAAATATGAGAAATACACCCCTTGAAGGAATAACAAAGAGTAATTTATTGAACAGAAATCAAATTATGTAAAGGCCAATGAAATACTAATAATATAGAGTATGAATATCAGTATAATCAGTAGTGTAAGGTGTGCATGAGGGGAAAGGTGTGTGTATGTTGTAAAGTGTACAAAACAATATACATAAGGCCATGCTGCTGATCTCGTCACACTGGCAGCGTGCCTGCAAAGGAAAAAACAACAAATTAAACCAAACCCAACAACTCAGGACAACTCAAACCATACCAACCAGAAGCAGCAGAGGGAAGGGCCGAATGGGCCACAGGGCCTTGATTATATAGGCCTGGGAGCACCGACCCAGGTGTTCCCAGTTGACACCAATGAAACCCCAGGCACAAAACAAACACCAGACACTTGGTGACACCAGGGGTCGCCACAATACTAAATTATGACTTTTTGCCAGATTTTAGATGACATACTAACCTATGACATTTTTGCCACATTTTGGACGACATACTAAACTATGACATTTTTGTCACATTTTGGACGACATACTAACCTATGTCATTTTTGCCACATTTTGGAAGACATACTAACCTATGACCTTTTAGTCACATTTTGGAGGACATATTAAACTATGACATTTTTGTCACATTTTGGACGACATACTAAACTATCATTTTTTATCAAATTTTGGACGACATACTAAATTATGACTTTTTGCCACATTTTGGACAACATTCTAACCTATGACTTTTTAGTCACATTTTGGACGACATAGTTAACTATGACATATTTGTCACATTTTGGACCACATAATAAAGTATGCACTTTGTTTATCAAGTTTTGGACGACATTCTAACTATGACTTTTTTGTCACATTTTGGACGACATACAAAACTATGAAATTTTTGTCACATTTTGGACGACATACTAAATTATGACTTTTTTGTCACGTTTTGGACGACATACTAACCTATGACATATTTATCAATTTTTGGAAGACATACTATCCTATGATATTTTGACCACATTTTTGGACTACATACTAAACTATGACATTTTTGTCACATTTTGGACGA
>NW_025321801.1:0-2104 GCF_019176455.1 Solea senegalensis | reverse complement strand
GATACTCACCACCATAGGTTTTTTACCTATCATGGTGGCCACTGACCGGGTGGGGCATTCACACAAGAAGGTCTTTACTCTGGAACAGATAAGAAAACAGAGCAGCAAACATCCCAGCCATTTAAATCACAGGAGGAAATTGGTATACTCACCACCATAGGTTTTTTACGTATCATGGTGGCCACTGACTGGGGGGGGCGGGCTTTAACAAGGTAGGTCTCTAATCAGGAATAGATTAGAAAAAGAAACAGCAGCAGCATACATCGCAGTCATTTAAGTCACATGACGTGTCTGGTATACTCGACACATAACAGGAGGACAGGGACAACGGACGACATGTACATCATATTATTTTGAGAAAAGAGAATCCAGTTCCATTGCAATGTGTCCAATCCAGTTCCATTGCATTGGGTCCGATCCAGTTTCATTGCATTGTGTCAGATCCAGTTCCATTGCATTGTGTCCCATTGCATTGGGTCCGATCCGTTCCATTGTACAACCGATCCAGTTCCATTGCATTGGGTCCGATCCAGTTCCTACTGCATTGGTCCGGATCCAGTTCCATTGCATTGTGTCTGATCCAGTTCCGCTGCATTGCGTCCTATTGCATTGTGTCCGATCCAGTTCCATTGCATTGGGTCCGATCCAGTTTCATTGCATTGTGTCAGATCCAGTTCCATTGCATTGTGTCCCATTGCATTGTATCAGATCCAGTTCCATTGCATTGTGTCCGATCCAGTTGCATTGCATTGGTCATAAAGCAGCAACAAACATCCGTCACTTAAGCCACAGGTGGGTTTGGGGATATTTGCCACACTTTTTCCATTCAGGTGTCGCAGATCCATTTCCATTGGACAGCACCCAATACATTGCACCAACTCCAAAGAAATACATTTCACCCAATGCATTGCACCAACTCCAAAACAATACATTGTACCAAATGCATTGCACTAACTTTTGTGTACATTTTATGTTGCTGTGGCAGTAACCTCAAGGTTTTAATGGTGTTGTCGCTTTGTGTAACATTTTCAGTACGAGCAGACATTAATACAGATGTAACAATGTAACATATCCTATATATGTCTTGGAGATCTGCCAAGCGTTGCCTCGAGCTCAAAACCATGTTGTGTCTCCATTCTGGAATAGAGTAGAAGAAAGAACATCCACAAAGTATCAACAGACATCAGTCGCTTGTGCCACAGGAGATTGGGATACTCACCACCATAGGTTCATTACCCATCATGGTGGCCACTGACCGGGGGGGCGGGCTTTGACACAGACAGGTCTCTAATCTGGAATAGATCAGAAAAAAGAAAAGCAGCAGCAAACATCCCAGTCATTCAAGTCACAGGAGGAGTTTAGGATACTCACCACCATAGGTTCTTTACCTATCATGGTGGCCACTGACCGAGGGGGAGGGGCGGGCTTTGACACAAACGGGTCTCTAATCTGGAATGGATCAGAAAAAAGAAAAGCAGCAGCAAACATCCCAGTCATTTTAGTCACAGGAGGAGATTGGGATACTCACCACCATAGGTTCTTTACCTATCATGGTGGCCACTGACCGGGGGGGGCATTCACACAAGAAGGTCTTTACTCTGGAAAAGATAAGAAAACAGAGCAGCAAACATCCCAGCCATTTAAATCACAGGAGGAAATTGGTATACTCACCACCATAGGTTTTTTACGTATCATGGTGGCCACTGACTAGGGGGGCTTTGACACAAGTAGGTCTATATTCGGAATAGATTAGAAAAAAGAACAAACAGCAGCAAACATGCCAGTCATTTAAATCACAGGAGGAAATTGGGATACTCACCACCATAAGATGTTTTTGTATCATGGTGGCCACTGACCGGGGGGCGGGTTTTGACACAGGTAGTTCTCTAATCTGGAATAGATTAGAAAAAAGAAGAAAGAACAGCACAGATATCCCAGTCATTTAAGTCAAAGGAGGATATTGGGATACTCACCACCATAGGTTCTTCATGTATCATAATGGGCCCTGACAGGGGGGCGGGGCTTTGACATGGGTAGTTCTCTAATCTGGAATAGATTAGAAAAAATAAGCAGCAGCACACATTTAAGTCACATGTGGAGGTTG
>NW_025321800.1:117500-125172 GCF_019176455.1 Solea senegalensis | reverse complement strand
CAGAAAGTAGAAAATATTCACATTTAAGAAGCTGAAAAATGACAGAAAGTAGAAAATATTCACATTTAAGAAGCTGAAAAATGACAGAAAGTAGAAAATATTCACATTTAAGAAGCTGAAAAATGACAGAAAGTAGAAAATATTTACATTTAAGAAGCTGAAAAATGACAGATTAAATAACTCATTAATTATGAAAATAATCATGTTTCAGCTCTAAATTGATCAAAATAGACTCATTTATTTCCAACTCTCTTAATAGATATTTAAAAAGAATTCCAAATAAAAATGTAATACTAACATTGAGGCATTAATTGTTCTGAGCTAAATTAATCCTGTTAATTCTGTTAATCCTGCAACACAAACACTGTGACGACATGTAGAATTGAAATATTTAAACTTTTTAAAGCAAAAAAAAAAAAGGATCATGATTACATAGTTTAGTTTCTTACCATTTTGAAGATTACTTTACATTCAGATTAAATAAAAGTCTCTTCTTTTAGTTTCATAAATTTTAATAATGTAAAGATTCTGTTTCAGTTGCTTTTGTGCTCAAACGTCAAACGTGATTCTGAATAAATCAGGTTTCATGAATCTCATGTAAAAAGTAAACTATTGTTATTTATTGTTGTTAAAGTAAAAGAGTGTTTATCACAGTCCAGAGAGAGTGGGGACGTAAAGTCTTTCTGTGTAAAGTGTTAAAGTCTGGACGGCCTCGTCTCCGTCCCTTCTGTCCGTCTGTGTGGATCCAGGCCTCGGTCCAGTCACACGTCCTCATGTGTTGAGTCCTGCTGAATTTCACAGTGAATAAATTTGCACCAGAAGAAACGAGGCAGAAAAACGAGGCCTTGCGTCGAGCGACGGCAGCCAAATTTCTCCCAGAGAAAAGAAGCCGAGCACAGAACAGACACCGTGTTCTTTCCTCCACAGACACGGAGCGTCTCAGAGACCCACTTTGCTTTTTCTAAATATAAAAAGCAGTTTTCTCCTTGGGGACTTGGCGTCCCGCAGGAGAGCACCAACCAGCAGTGGAGCCCCAGTCTTGGCACGGACACGGGCCTTCGCACCGAGACGCGGCGCAGACTCGCGAGCGTCATATGGTCGGGAACAGGAGTGACGGACGGCGCCGTGAACGCGGCCATCTGGTTTGAGCTGGAGCAGATTTCTGCTGCGTTCTGGGGCAAAATAACCCGGCGCTTCCAATATGCGGGGGAAAGCGAGCAGCGAGGAGCGCGGCCAAGTTTAAAAAAACAGAAAAGAAGAAACAGGGTGGTGGGCGGCTGGAATGAGGAACTGAAACTGGCTTGTGTCATCGGAGGCTGGATTCCAAACGACGAGCGCAGAGAAGGTGTCGTGTCGCTTATTCACCAGGAACAATGAGTCACTCGCTGAGCCAGACGGTGGCGCCGCTTCAGCTTTAATCAATTACTCAAGTTACTGCTGCTGCTGCTGCTGCTGCTGATGATGATGATGATGATGATGATGATGAAGAAGAGTCTCCAGAGACAACGACGTCTTTACAGCAACAAGCATCAAACACAGAAACTCTTTGTTTTTCACACGTGTTAAAAAGGAGAATAATAATGAAAGCAACAATGAAAACGTTGCATTTATGTAGAATTAATGAGTATAAAACACTGATCAATAAATAATAGAATAAATAAATGACAGCCTTTGCAGCTTTTATCTGAATTGTTTTTCATTACTATTTTGGTTTGGAAGTGAGTAATATAATTTAAATTCAACACAAAAATGTATGCCATTATATTAAAATATATATTAAATTAAGTCATTTATGGATGTCTTATAGTTATATTAAATTATGATTAAACAATATAAATCATTTCCTCAATCACCAGAGAAACAAGCATTTGAGTGATTTACAGGAATCAGTGACTGCAATGAAGAAAAGGTTATTAATCCATGACTGAATTAATCACTTTAGTTTCTTTGATTTTCCAGCTTCTTAAACATGAAGATTTTTCTTTTCTTTGCGTCATAAAAACAAAGAAATCATTGAAACGTTTGAGATCGTCATCAAACCACTAATTAATAAATGGATCTTTAAATCAAGTATTAGTTATTTGCAGCTCCTCTAGAATCATTTTCTTTTGATTCTTTTGTCATTTATAAATGAACTCAGATTTTTGTAAATAAATAAATAAATCAAGCAGCTTTTTGACAATTTGCTAAATAAATACATTTCTATTCTTATATTAAAAGCATCAAATACATAAATCACTGACTTCTCTGTCTAAACATTAACACAAACTGACGATTACATGAAAAATATATTCTTGAGATTTAGAAAACAAAAACTAAATCAATAAAATCTCATAACTAATCTCTTTATTTTAATCTTTTTTAACCGTTACATGACATTTGCATGTTGTTTAAATTCATCTTTTCATATTGAATATGGAATTAATTCAGATTATTGTTTTAAATAATAATTTTAATTATTCATTTAAAATCCACGTCATGTTTTGAGACTAAAACAGGAAGTGACAAACATCTGCCTCAGTGTAACCATGGCAACGGGAAACACGTCAATGAACTCACGTTGTTGCAGTAGAAGGTGTAGAAGAGTCCGGGGACGTAACAACCCAGGATTCCGACGGACACGCCAGCGCAGTCCAGCGCCATCCAGCGGCGAGCAGTTTTCTCTGAGCGGTGACAGCAGAAGACGTGATAACACGCGGAACACAGGAGACACACCTGAGACACCAGAGACATGAGACAGGAGAGACACCAGAGACACAGTTTATAAACTCACACCAAACCTCAGAGAGAAAATCAGTGATTTTAGCTGCAGGGACACAGGAGCTGCTGGTGTGGGAGAGTGAGTGCTTTACAGACTTCTGTCTCACAGTGAGATAAAGACGCGAACGTATCGTAGACTTGAACTGACGTAGATTTTATGACGCAAGTCTTTCGTTAAGTGAATAAAAATCTGCTTTTTTTTCCTTGTGTCTCTGTTGGCAGCCATTTTGTTTTAAAGGAGACCCAGCTTCTGTGTCTCAGGTTGGTCTTCACATGTTTCTGAGCCTCAGACTTTTACTCCAGTGTCTCAGTATCCATGGTTTTCTCACAGTTTCACTCACACAACTGAACAGACCACTTGATCCATGTCATGTGACAGAGAAGCTGAAGCAGCGGCTCAGTTCTTCAAACAGTGATGTATTAACATGTGAGTGAACTCATGTAAAGTCATGTACCTGGAAACAGAAGAGTCCGATGGAGTAGATGACGTAATCTTCTCTGGAGGCGCCGAGTGCCGGCAGCACGGACGCCATGTTGTAGACGCCGAGACAGAAGAAGAGCAGGAAACCGAGCAAATGACTCCAGATATTCACTGTCTCATTGGACAGAATGAAGAGGCTGAGGAGTTTAAAACAACAGTCACATCAGACACTAACCTCATTTATATCATCAATCAGTAATCAGACTCCATCAAAAACATATTTAAATGTAGTTTATAATCAGATGTTTATTTATTACAAACAACACAAGTCAAAAGTTGATTTTAAATTTGATATGATGTGAATATCTTCTATATTTCCACATGATGTAATTAATTATACATTTACACTGACCAATATTAACAGCATGAGCTCTCCGATTATGTGGTTTATGAATATTTCTCTGTGTGATTTCATTCTTTTTTAAATGTCTTTGTTCTATTTTTTTAAATTAAAAAAGCTCAGCTAAATAAATATGCTTACATTTCTTAAATGAAAAGCATCATATAAATGACTAATTCACTTCTGGATCTAAACATTACTGTGTTGTAAATGTTTCTGTAATGATTTAAAGAGAAAACAAAACATATACATTTATACTGTCTATATATATATATATATATATATATATATATATACACATATATATATATATACACATATATGCATATATATATATATATATATATATATATATATATATATATATATATATATATATAAACATATTAAATCCGACTGATTTACGATTTGGAAAAGTGAAGTTAGTCAGGTTGTAATTGTTGTGTTAAAATGTGCAGATGATGTGATTTTACACTGTACTCTGTACATTTTATGTATACTTGACTTCTGTGGTGTAAATAAAGGTTATATAAAATAAAAATGAAATGATTTTGCTCTTTTTGTTTGGTCTGAAATAAAGAAACACTGAGCTGAGTTTTATATAAATCCATTATTCAATAACAAACGCTGATTAAAACAATGACGACACTGAGCATTTGGATAAAGAAAGATAATAAAAACCTGCTGATGCAGAGTCTGGAGGGCAGGTAGGCTCTGTATCCGTCTGTGATGTAAGGGTTTTCTCTGAGAAACACAGGGATCTGCTCATACGTGTACAGTCTGATGCCTCGAGGTGCCAGAACAGGCCAGTACTGATAACCAGCTCCCAGCTCCATGTAGTGAGACGTCTGCGCCTTTTTCTGCACCTTCTGAGGCATGACTGCGTCTGAGGGCTGAGGAGTCCACTTCACTGTGACCTGGAGCTGCTGAGAAACCACGGCACAGAAAAATCACTAGAACACGAGTGACTGAACAGCAGAGAGAGATTTAACTGACCACGGTGACCAACACAGATACAAATAAATGTATTAACTGAGAATATTTGTGTCACAATTAGGGCTGTAATTATCTTTTATTTTATTTTATAATTAATAAAAAATTTGGTCCATAAAATGTCAGAAAATGTGTAAAAATATTGATCAGTGTTTGTCAAATGTGCAAA
Source organism: Solea senegalensis (assembly GCF_019176455.1). Classification (NCBI taxonomy): domain Eukaryota; kingdom Metazoa; phylum Chordata; class Actinopteri; order Pleuronectiformes; family Soleidae; genus Solea; species Solea senegalensis. The sequence goes on along the minus strand of NW_025321800.1, from coordinate 120,429 downwards.
TGATGACGTTTTCAAACGTCTTGTTTTTGTCCACAAACCAAAATGATTAAGTTTGAATCATTTCTTCATCGTTTTATGGAGCAAAGTAACTATATATACACATTAGATATAAATATTCAAATTTAAGAAGCTGAAAAATCACAGAAAGTAGAAAATATTCACATTTAAGCTGAAAAATCACAGAAAGTAGAAAATATTCACATTTAAGCTGAAAAATCACAGAAAGTAGAAAATATTCACATTTAAGCTGAAAAATCACAGAAAAAGAAAAATATTCACATTTAAGATGAAAAAATCACAGAAAGTAGAAAATATTCACATTTAAGATGAAAATCACAGAAAGAAGAAAATATTCACATTTAAGCTGAAAAATCACAGAAAGTAGAAAATATTCACATTTAAGCTGAAAAATCACAGAAAGTAGAAAATATTCACATTTAAGCTGAAAAATCACAGAAAAATATTCTGACATATTCACATTTAAGCTGAAAAATCACAGAAAAAATCACAGCTGAAAATCATTATTCACATTTAAGCTGAAAAATCACAGAAAGAAGAAAATATTCACATTTAAGATGAAAAATCACAGAAAGTAGAAAATATTCACATTTAAGCTGAAAAATCACAGAAAGAAGAAAATATTCACATTTAAGATGAAAAATCACAGAAAGTAAGTAGAAGCCACTTAAACTCAAAATAGTTGATGATTAATCTAATAACCTTTGCAGCCCTATTCACAATTATCCTGACAGAGTAATGTTATTCTGTCAGTTCACAAACTTGATTTAGTATGTTTTTTATCAGCTTTTCAGAAAATGTGAATACAAAATTCAGCAAAAACAGATTAAATAATTTAACCAAAAACGTGATTATAAGTCATATCACGAAAAACCGGTTAATAAGAATGTTCCACTGGAAAAACAAGAATCTTGATGAAATCATTTAAAATAACGAGGTTTAGTACGATGTACTAAACGTTCCAGAACCTCGTAGCGCTTCAAAATAAATCACTCGGACTGTACGTTGGTGAGACGTGGTCATGTGAAATATTAACAGTTCTCTGTACGCGCAATTATCATGAAAACAGAAATTCACCAAGATGAACTGAGTGAATGTTTTGATCACATAATAATATTCTGACGCAAGAATAGGAGTTAAAGAAAAAGCTTTTCATATTAAAGATTGAGATCTAAATATGAGTTTATATACAGGTCTAAATATGAGTTTATATACAGGTCTAAATATGAGTTTATATACAGATCTAAATGTGAGTTTATATTCAGATCTAAATGTGAGTTTATATAATGAGTTATATTCTGATAAATAGTGATCTAAATATGAGTTTTACAGGTCTAAATATGAGTTTATATACAGATCTAAATATGAGTTTATATACAGGTCTAAATATGAGTTTATATACAGATCTAAATATGAGTTTATATACAGATCTAAATATGAGTTTATATACAGATCTAAATATGAGTTTATATTCAGATCTAAATATGAGTTTATATACAGATCTAAATATGAGTTTATATACAGATCTAAATATGAGTTTATATACAGATCTAAATATGAGTTTATATTCAGATCTAAATATGAGTTTATATTCAGATCTAAATATGAGTTTATATACAGATCTAAATATGAGTTTATATACAGATCTCAATATGGGTTTATATACAGGTCTAAATATGAGTTTATATACAGGTCTAAATATGAGTTTATATACAGATCTAAATATGAGTTTATATACAGATCTAAATATGAGTTTATATACAGATCTAAATATGAGTTTATATACAGATCTAAATATGAGTTTATATACAGATCTAAATATGAGTTTATATACAGATCTAAATATGAGTTTATATACAGATCTAAATATGAGTTTATATACAGATCTAAATATGAGTTTATATTCAGATCTAAATATGAGTTTATATACAGATCTAAATATGAGTTTATATACAGATCTAAATATGAGTTTATATACAGATCTAAATATGAGTTCATATACAGATCTAAATATGAGTTTATATACAGATCTAAATATGAGTTTATATACAGATCTAAATATGAGTTTATATTCAGATCTAAATATGAGTTTATATACAGATCTAAATATGAGTTTATATACAGATCTAAATATGAGTTTATATACAGATCTAAATATGAGTTTATATTCAGATCTAAATATGAGTTTATATACAGATCTAAATATGAGTTTATATACAGATCTAAATATGAGTTTATATACAGATCTAAATATGAGTTTATACACAGATCTAAATATGAGTTTATACACAGATCTAAATATGAGTTATATACAGATCTAAACTCCAGTAAAAGGCTAATTTTTAGACATATTAAAGATATTTAATCAATCCTAGCGCATAAACTTTATTGAAACAGTTAACGACACAACTGAAAACTATTAATATCACAAGAAATACTTTCTAGCTATTTAGCTTATTTCACTCTTCCACTGTTCATGAGGGGGAGCTGTCGAGCATCAAATCACAACAGAGAGATTTTGTTTGACAAGACGAGATTCATTTGTCACGTCCTTTAATCCGATTAAACCTACAGACCGACATGAACTCTGGAAAATGGCGAGTCTTGTCTGGTTGTTTTAGGATTAACAAACAATGTTAATCCTAAAACAAGAGAATTTTCAAAGAGGTTTGGTCACAGAAGTCTGACTGAACAGGCTAACTGTGCTAACTGCTAACACAGCGCTTCGTTTTCCATAGAAAATAAACAAAACTAAATAATAACTCACCTTTTAGTGAAGTGAATTATACGTTCGTTTCATGCTGTGCTTTATAATTATGTGTGCGCTTTTAAAAGTATTTGATAATATTGATTGAAACACAACGCGAGGTTTTTCTAAGTTTGTGCTACATATTGTTCCAAATCACCGCTG
>NW_025321800.1:110000-112500 GCF_019176455.1 Solea senegalensis | reverse complement strand
CACACACACACTCACACTCACACACACACACACACACACACACACGCACACACACACACATGCACACACACACACACACACACATGCACACACACACACACTCACACATGCACACACACACACACACACACTCACACATGCACACACACACACACATGCACACACACACACACACACACATGCACACACACACTCACACACACACTCACACACACACACACACACTCACACACAGACACACACACACTCACACACGCACACACACACACACTGCACAGAAACACGGACGCTGATGGATTTTCAAAGAGGATTGAGATTAAAACAATGATGTCGTTACATATTCTGTCGGATTGTTTCTCCACCTGTTCACAGAACTCACCTCACATGACCTGTTTGTTTTCAGGGGGCGGAGCCTCACATTAATGATTCACGTTATTCTTATATTTTTACACTCGTGTCTCTGCACAGTGAACATGAACAATAATAATAATAAAAATAATAATAATAATAAAAATAAACTTCAGATTAAACATATAAGTATTTAAATATAAACACATGTGTGTATCTTTAGGTCTGAGTTACATTTATGTTAGATGGGCTGTTTTGTTGATTATAAATTATACATTATATATGTATATATTATACAAACACCAAACCTGAGTGTGTGTTTCATGTTACATATGAATTAACCTCATTAATGCTGCAGTTAATTATGATCAACTCAACTGAAATATGAGATCAAATCTCAACGAAACATAATCTAATCTAATCTGAATGAATCTGATCTGAAATGAATGTGCGTGATTTTATACATGAAAGATTATTTCTGATAATAAACTCGTTATTTTTCTCCAAAATAAAGTAAAAAAATACATTTTCATTTTTCTTTTATTCTCGTCGTCACATCGAGCTGCAGTTCACTCTCCGGCCTGTGGAGGGCGCTCTGCACCTGCTGCAGCACAGTGAACACGAGCTGCGCTCAGTGACAGGATCTCCATCATCATCATCATCATCATCGTCCACGGTTAAAAACAATGATGACGTCACGTCAGCACATTTTTACAAAACCCGTTTTATTTCAAATGATCTTTTTTATTTAAATTGTTGTAAAATGAAATAATTATTTACATTCACTTTTATTTAATATATAACATTTTTAACTGAGGCAATAATAAAATATTTATAATAAATGGTTTATTATAAGTGAACACAGAATACGCTGTTAACACAACACATTTATAATAATAATAATAATAATTAGAATCAAACACAACAAAGATTATTTATATTTTAAACAAACATGTTTATTAAAACACAACAACAATTATTTATATTTGATTTCTGTTTGATTATTTGTTTTTTTTTACCTTGTTTACAAAAAACGAAATAAAAATGAAATCACAGAAGAATTAAATAACAAAAATCTTCATCATCATCATCATCAGGGTGAGCTCCTGCACGTGGCGCTGTGGCTCCTCTCACTGACTCACAGGAACCCCGTGTGTGTATGTGTTTTGAGACTGAAGGTCAAAGGTCACATCACTGTCATCTTCATTCATCGTCATGTGACGCTCATGATGAAGATGATGCTGCTGCTCGATCTCATCTCAAGCTCAAGCAAGTTAACAATCAACAATTCCAACAATTGAAACAACTAACTAACTAACCACCTGCCCATCAACTAACTAACTAACTAGCTAACAAACAACCTCATGATGATGATGAGGATGATGAAGAGGAGGACGTGTGTGTGTGTGTGTGTAGTAATGGCGAGCACAGTGAGGTGTCAGAGATAAGCGTACATGCGCCGCGCGGTGGAGCGTCGCTGGTGAAATGTGCTGAGCGTTGTGTGGGCTCATGTTTATGGTGTGTGTCATAGTGAGCAGTCGTGTGTGTGTGTGTGTGTGTGTGTGTGTGTGTGTGTTTTATTGTCCTCAGAATAAGATTTTCCTTCACATAATTGGAAAAATCTCACATTTATCTTTCATCCATTTCACCTTTTATCCACCCTTATCTGTTTATGCAAATGAGCCAGAGGGCGAGCCAGCGAGAGAGAGAGAGAGAGAGGGAGGGAGGGAGGGAGAGAGAGAGAGGAGCAGATACAAGAGAGACAGAGTGTGTGTGTGTGTGTGTGTGTGTGCCAACCAAACCACTAATGAACTAAACAACCTACTGACCAGTTAACCAACTAATCAACCATCTAACAAAGTAAATAACCATTAACTACCTCCTGACAAACCGCCTGTGGTGTTAGATGGGCGGAGCCATGTTTGATGGGCGGAACCTGTGATGTTAGATGGGCGGCGCTTGTGATTTTTAGATTGGCGGAGCCTGTTACGTTTGGTGGGCAGCACCTGTGATGTTGGATGGGCGGAGCCTGGTCATGTGTTGGCGTCTTTGCCGTGGATCAGAAAGACCACGCTGATTCTTCACAGAGAAGTGAAGAAAATGAAGCCTCACTACGAGCCGGGGGTTTCCCCGGCGACCGCGCTGTTATCTG
>NW_025321800.1:97500-105000 GCF_019176455.1 Solea senegalensis | reverse complement strand
AGATTTTATGTTCATGTTCAGACTGTGTCTGAAATCTGTATTATCATGTGTGTCCATCAGGGGGCGACCTTTCAAACACACACACACACACACACACACTCACTCACTCGCTCACTCACTCACTCACTCACTCTCCCACATCAAAGTCTGAGTGATTTCAGCTGCTAGTTCTCTGCTGCCTGGGTGTGGTCAGTGTGAGTGTGTGTGAGTGTGTGTGTGTGTGAGTGAGGTGTGTGTGTGTGTGTGTGTGTGTGTGTGTGTGAGGTGTGTGTGTGTGTGTGTGTGAGGTGTGTGTGTGGTGTGTGTGTGTGTGTGAGTGTGTGTGTGTGTGTGAGTGTGTGTGTGTGTGTAGCAGGTCCATCACTATCCCAGCAACATCACTTCAACTCTGATGTGATTATCAGTTACATACTCACCTCTGTCTCTCTCTGTCTCTCTCTCTCTCTGCTCTCTCTCTCTCTCTCTCTCTCTCTCTCTCTCTCTCTCTCTGTCTCTCTCTGTCTCTCTCTGTCTCTCTCTTGGCCCCTCCCCCCTGGACCCTGTCCATATATCTCGCTCGCCCTGTTCTCTCTCTTTCGCCTGATGCTCAACACTCAGCAACTCTTGGTGAAGCATCATTAGCTATAATGTATCCCCACATCTCTCTCTCTCTCTCTCACAGGGATATTTTGGAATGGGGCGAGCGAGCTGACCTTACTGAAGGGCTCACACTAAACTGCAGACACTCTCTCTCTCTGTCTGTCTGTCTGTCTGTCTCACACACACAGTGATTTATAAACCAGTAAAAAGCCGCTCTGACTCGTGTTGTTGCCTCACAACGTCGTCACTCACTTCATGATGTCACTCAGATGTTACTGTAACCATGACAACATCAAATCAAGTCTTTGTGGCATAAAAAAGCAACAACCTTATAGAAACGTACACCAGTAGTGCGCCCCCTGCTGTTTTTTATTCATTGTGCGTGTGTGTGTGTGTGTGTGCCGCGGTCTGTGTGTGTGTGATGCCCCCCCCAGCCTGGAAGGCGATCATTAGTGAGTCAAATACCAGCACAAATGGCACCCGTGATAATGGCTGACATTCATCTGTGTCTGACTTTAGTCTAACTCTGAACTCTGAACTCTGAACTCTGAACTCTAAACTCTGAACTCTGAACTCTGAACTCTGAACTCTAAACTCTAAAAATCCTGAACTCTGAACTCTGAACTCTAAACTCAAACTCTGAACTCTCTGAACTCCTGAACTCTAAACTCTGAACTCTAAACCTGAACTCTGAACTCCTAAACTCTGAAACAAACTCTAAAACCTGGAACTCTGAACTCTGAACTCTGAACTCTTAACTCTAAACTCTGAACTCTGAACTCTAAACGCTCTCAGGAGCTGAGAATCTGACGTCTGACAAATAACAACATCATAAAAACACAGAGAGGTCACATGACACTGAACCCAGGAACCACTTTAACACCCACTTTACTGTGACACGTCAGGCCGCCATGCCCCCCCCCCCACCCCCACACACACACACACACACCCATCTGTTATTGTGAGCGTCAGTTTCTGCTGCTTTTTATTGACTCCTCCTCCTCTGAGCTGCAGAAGTGTTTCCATCACAATTATCATTTTTTACAAATCTATTTTCATGAATATATTAGCATCCACACACACACACACACACACAGTTACTCAGAGGCCATATTTGCCGTCCATCTGCTGTGAAGGTGCAGTGAAGCTGAAAAGCGTTGGACAATAACAGGAAGTGGAAGGACAGCATATGAACGTCTGAATCCAGCAGTGAAGTGGTTAGAGTGGAGGCGGCGGCTGCACTCACACATTTACAGAACAATCTCCTTCTGTTCCACTCAGCCATGATGAAGAGTCAGAAAGACCCACGTCAGTCTTGTCTTTAAAGTCACTTATTGTGTCAAATGTTATAATAGTGTTTTATATCACAACCAGCAGCTGTGTGTCCACAAACATCATCACACAATCCACACAGAAGGCTGTCTATCAAAACCTGGCCCCGCCTTTCAGACACTTCCTCCAATCATCAGCAGAAGCCCAGTGTACGAGTCCCGCCCACTGCTCCATTGACTCTTAGAACCTACGACTAAACTACTAAACCTACTATACTACTAAACTACTACATTACTACTAAACTACTACTAAAACTACTACTACTACTAAAACTACTATACTACTAAACTACTACATTACTACTAAAACTACTACATTACTACTAAACTACTATACTACTACTAAAACTACTATACTACTAAACTACTACTATACTACTAAACTACTACATTACTACTAAACTACTACATTACTACTAAACTACTACTAAAACTACTACTATACTACTAAACTACTACATTACTACTAAACTACTACTAAAACTACTACTACTACTAAAACTACTATACTACTAAACTACTACATTACTACTAAAACTACTACATTACTACTACTACTAAACGACTACATTACTACTAAACGACTACTAAAAGGACTGAATTACTGTCTTTGGTGTGAGAGGGGTTTGCAGACGTGATCATGTTGTTAAACTGAAGGGGGCGCTCACAGCACCGTCACATGTGAGTTACACTGAGTGTGAGCTCATATTTGGATAAACGTTCACAGACTCACAGTCAAACTCTTTGTTGTTGCAGACGGGTTCATGTCTTCATGTCTTCATGTCTTCACGGCTCATGAAAGAGTGATTCACGCGTCACATTAAAGCGCTCGTCACTGAGCCGCCGCTGAACGCTGCTCTCCTTAAAAAGCGGGAAGCACCCCATCAATTATTTGCTAAGCAGCCATACTGAATATCTCACTTTGAACAGTGTGTGTGTGGAACACAGCGCTGTCACTGCTGTGATGGATGCACTGGAGGACACGCAGCACACACACACACACACACACGCAGCGCACACACACGCAGCGGCAAGTACACACACACACACACACGCGACAAACACACGCAGCACACACACACACGCACACACGCAGCACACACACACGCAGCGCCGCAGCACACACACACACACACACACACAGCACACAAGCTAGCACACACACGCAGCACACACACACACACACACAGCACACAGACAAACACACGCACACACACACGCAGCACACACACACGCACACACAGAGTTCAGGTTATTTGAAGTGTGGTTGTATGAGGTACTGACACACGGTGTGGGAGAGTGAGTGGTTTACAAACGTCATTACTACATTATAGAGTATTTTATTTGTTACTTCAATGTTAAAAAGTAAGTAAGTCAGTATTTATAATGATTATAATGAGACGTGTTAATGACCTGAACACTGCAGTGTGCTCATTAAACCCTGTAACAGACACTGGCCACGATTAATAGACACCAGCTAATTAGCTAATAACGTGTTAATTAAATCAGATATTTAAAGTTGTGAGACGTGTAAAGCTCGCTCTACCGTGTACGCATCACTTCCTGTAAAGACGACAGGAAGTCAATTCAGTCTGGTTCTGCTGTCGCTGTCTTACTTTGACTCTGTTCACAGATCACAGTGAGGACCATGTAAAATGGCAGGAATGTGTGAGTATATATATATATACACAGTATACTGTATATACACAGTATACTGTGTATATACAGTATACCCCTGGCTGATTGTACTCAATTCCATTGTAAGTCGCTTTGGATAAATGACATGTAAAAATAAATAAATAAATAAATAATGTAAACGTATATATATATATATATATACTCACTCAAAGACTCGTCTTTGTATGTTGTTCCAAAATGACGATGAATGAATGAATGAATGATCTGATTTGTGAATCTGGACTCAAACACGTGTCAGTGTGACGTGAAATATCAACAGATAAATGGTTGTGTGGTCTCCTGTTGGACCATGTTTCATTAAACCGTCTGTTTGTCCTCTCGACTTCATCGTGCCCCCCCCACCTTAAAGGAGGAGGCCACAGATCAATACGTTTGATGGGGAGTAATAAGCAGCCCTATTAAGTGACAAAGGTTTACTCTGTAACAGCTGGGCTGGCGCGAGAGCCGAGCTTGTCTGACTAATGAATCGTGAAACAATCAGGCAGTAGCCATTTGTGTTTAGATCTGTAAATATGGCGCGGTACAAGTGCCAGACCATCGCTGGCGCTCCAGCTGGGGCCACAGATGGTCTGGATCGGAGGCGAGTCGCAGGCAGAGCCCACACTGCACCGCACCTCCTCTGTCTCTGAGTGACAACTTCACTTTCACACTAACTTAGCCCGCCTGGCCCACATCACGCGCCAGCCTTTCATTTAACAACAAGGACGAGGAGGAGGAGGAGGAGGAAAAACCAGTGACGGATCCTGAACCGGAGAACGTTCCTGCTGCGCCGTGACAGAGAGGACGTCATCAACCTCATCAACGTCATCAACGTCATCAACCTCATCAACGTCATCAACCTCATCAACCTCATCAACGTCATCAACCTGCGCACGCCAGTGACGACACCAGCCTCACAAATCTCACTCATAACAAGCACTTTGTCATCACATCACACTGTGGCAGACACACAACTACACACATCTATATACTGTACGTGTGTGTGTGTGTGTTTATACTGTACATATATGTGTGTTTATGCTGTACGTGTGTGTGTATTTATACTGTACATATGTGTTTACTATGCGTGTAAATGCGTGTGTATTTATACTCGTATGTGTGTATTTATACTGTACATGTGTGTGTGTTTATACTGCGCCATATGTGTGTTTATGCTGCACGCGGTGTGTGTATTTATACTGTACATGTGTGTGTGTGTTTATACTGCACGGTAAAAGATACTGTATGTGTGTGTATTTATACCGTACATGTGTGTGTGTGTGTTTATACTGTACATATATGTAGTATTTATACTGTACATATATGTGTGTTTATACATTATATGTGTGTTTATGTCAAATGCAGTGTGTGTGTATTTATACCGTACATGTGTGTGTGTGTTTATACCTCTGCACGCGGTGTGTGTATTTATACTGTACATGTGTGTGTGTGTTTATACTGTAATGCGTGTATTTATACTGTACATGTGTGTGTGTGTTTATACTGTACGTGTGTGTATTATACTGTACATATATGTGTTTATACTGTACATATATGTGTTTATGCTGTAACGTGTGTGTGTTTATACTGTACATATATGTGTGTTTATACTGTACGTGTGTGTGTATTTATACCGTACATGTGTATTTATACTGTAGTGTGTAAGTACGTATAGAGTACAAGTGTGTGTATTTATACTGTAGTGTGTAAGTACGTATAGAGTACAAGTGTGTGTATTTATACTGTAGTGTGGTGTAGTGGTTAGCACTCTGTGGTTGGAGCCCCGGTCAGAACCAGGTCTCTGGTTTCTTCCCACAGTCCACTAACATACATGAGGATGAGGTCAGTTGGTGAGTGTAAACGGAGCGTAGTGAGTGAGCGTCCCTGTAGGTGGCGCTGTGGCGCCCTGTGGAACATGGATGGATGAGTTGATTGTGTTTCCTCGGTGCTGCTGCACACACACACACTGATGTGATACTAACACAGTACACAGTAGAAATGTCCTTCAGTGTGATGAACACAAACGCAGGCAAACGTTAACTGTGACGAGCGGCGGCTGCAGACGACTTAACTGAACTGTCAGCTCTAATAAAACCAATAAAGGGATCAGATAAATGTTTATTACACAGTGGGAAAAGATCATTTCTGGACAGAAATTGAGGATGACCTTTCTGGATAATTCCTCCACTGAACCAACTTCGCTTCCCCACCCCTCCCCGACACTACACCCCGCCCCCTCCCACACTGCACCTGCTTCCCTCCACACTACTACACCCCTGCCCCCTCCACACTACACCCCGCCCCACTCCTGGATAAATCAGTGGCTTCCTTTGTTTTCTGACTGATGGGTCCTTGCTGACGAGGGATTGTTACAACTGTTACACAACTGTTACACAACTGTTACAACACACACACACACACACACACATAACTGGAGCTAACAAACATTCAGTTGTAGACAGATGTTCACAGGTGACACGCCCTCTGCAAAAGACACGCCCTCTGCAGGTTAACTCATTTAACTGAGCTAAACTGCTTGTGGTAAGTTAGTGTAGGTACGTTACAGTGGGTAAGTTAGTGTAGGTAAGTTACAGTGGGTAAGTTAGTGTGGGTAAGTTAGTGTAGGTAAGTAGTGGGTACAGGTACGTAGTGCAGTGTACGTACAGTGGGTAAGTTAGTGTAGGTACGCTACAGTGGGTGTAGGAGCCAGGTAGTAGGTACGCTACAGTGGGTAATTAGTGTAGGTACGCTACAGTGGGTAAGTTAGTGTAGTGCAGGTTGTTAGTGGGTGTTAGTGTGGTAAGTGGGTAAGTTAGTGTAGGTAAGTTAGTGTAGGTAGATTAGTGTAGGTGCCTACAGTGGGTAAGTTAGTGTAGGTGCTACAGCTACAGTAGTGTAGGTAATTACAGTGGGTACATTGGTGTAGGTGCAGTAAGTAGGCGCTACAGTGGGTAAGTTAGTGTGGGTAAGTTAGAGTGGGTAAGCTAGTGTGATCATTAAAAAAGGAGCCAATTAATCAACCTCTAAACTCAGTGATGTGATTAGTGATGTTACCAAGGTTACCACGGTTACAGAGTTCATTATTTATGTGTGTGTGTGTGTGTGTGTGTGTGTGTGTGTGTGTGTGTGTGACAGTCATCAAACACAGGTTCACTGTTCAACAGATGTGGCATGATGGGATCAGGTTAAAGGGCGAGCTCAAAGATGCTTCTTTACCCCTGATCTCCTGTGATTCCTCCTTGGCCTGTCCTCTGAGCTACATGTGGCTGCTGAGTCTGTGACAAGCCAAGCTGTCACTGACCACTTCATTGTGAGGTTGGCACCACACTGCTGTCTCTGCGTGTGTAGTGTGTGTGTGCGTGCGTGTGTGTGTGTGTCTCTGGCAAGGCAGGGCAGGTGGGGTGTGTGTGTGTGTGTGTGTGTGTAGGTGGAGACTCCACCATCCAAGAAGAAGCAGCTCAGTTTCCAAATGACCAAACAGCGTCTGTGTGCTGAGTGTTTGCTCGTCGTCCTCCTTGTTGTCTCTCTCAGTCCATCATTGTGTCTGTGTTTGTCTTTCATTCTCGTCCGTCCTTCCTCTCCTCCCGTGTCTGTTTGTCTTTCTGTCGTCTTTGGCGCCAGCTCTTCTTTTTTGTCTTGAAGAAAAGTTGCAGAGTCTTTTGTTGTCGTGCTCTTTTCCTCACTTTGTTTGACTTTTGTGTTGTTGGACGTTTCCGTCTTCATGGACTTCATCGTCTGCTCTCTTCTTCTGTTTTTCATCTCTTTCTGTCAGATTACGTTAATCCCGATCATCTGAACACCTGGACGTCACAGACGTCCCTCCTGCTCATTCTTCCATGAAACTTTCATTTTTAAAGTTGACTTTCCTTCTCGTCTCTTCTTTTATTTTGACAGGGTTCTTTTATTTTGACAG
>NW_025321800.1:45000-90000 GCF_019176455.1 Solea senegalensis | reverse complement strand
TGTTCCACTGACTGTTCCTCCTCTGAACTGACTGTTCCTCTTCTGAACTGACTGGCTGTTCACTATTCCTTCTGAACTGACTGTTCCTCTTCTAGACTTCCTCCTCCTCTGAAATGACTGTTCTCTTCTGAACAGACTGTTCCTCTGACTGTTCACTCCTCTTTAAATGACTGTTTCCTCCCCTCTGAACTGGCTGTTCCTCTGACTGTTCCTCCTCTGAAATAGCTATTTCACTCCTCTGAGACTGACTGTTCCTCTGACTGTTCTTCCTGAACTGGCTTTGTTCTGAGCTGTTCCTCCTCTGAGCTGAACTGTTCCACAGACTGTTCTTCCTCTGAGCTGACTGTTCCTGAGACTGTTCCTCCTCTGAACTGACTTTCCTCTGACTGTTCTTCCTCTGAACTGACTGTTCCTGACTGTTCTTCCTCTGGAATGACTGAACTATTCCTCCTCTGTGTTCCTATTTCCTCCTCTGAGCAACTGTTCCTGACTGTTCCTCCTCTGAGCTTATTTCTGTTCCTCCTCTGAACTGACTGTTCCACAGACTGTTCTTCTAGTGGCTCTGGGCTTCTGTTCCTCCTCAGAACTGTTCATTCCTCTGTTCACTCCCTCTGGCCTGACTGTTCCTCTGACTGTTCCTCCTCTGAACTGACTGTTCCTCTTCTGAACTGACTGTTCCACAGACACTGTTCCTCCCTCTGAACTGACTGTTCCTCTGACTGTTCCTCCTCTGAACTGACTGTTCTCTTCTGAGCAACTGTTCCTCACTGGGCTTATTTGTTCTCTGACTGTTCCTCCTCTGAAATGACTGTTCCTCTTCTGAACAGGCCATTTTCCTCTGACTGTTCCTCCTCTGAACTGTTCCTCTTCTGAACAGACTGTTCCTCATTGTTTCCTCTTCCTCCTCTGAGCTGACTGTTCCTCTGACTGTTCCTCCTCTGAACTGACTGTTCCTCTGACTGTTCCTCCTCTGAACTGACTGTTCCACACACTGTTGAAGTCTCTTCACCACTGAACCCACAGTCATGAAGTTTGGTTTGAGGCGATCTGACCGCTGACACCGTGAAGCTGTCACTGCGATGCCCTCCCCCTCCATCAGCTCCTCCCCCGACGCAGCCTCACACCTGACAGTGACAGCTCAGCAGATCTTCTGTAAACACCTTGAGACAAAGGAGGCCTGTGGCGCTGAACATCAGTGGATCAGTGACCAGCGTCTCTGTCAGAGACACAAACCAGATTCTGAGTGACTTCACTCCTCTGGAAATGTCAGCGCTGGAGCTGGAGACGTCAGGACGAGTGGACACATGCCGCCGCAGAGACGTCCTCAGCTGCTTCCTGTGAGAAACGACGAAGACGACACGTCCACTGGACCCGAGTGTCCTCGTCTTTAACGACTGCTTCTCTTTGTCAGAGAAGTGCATCTGCTGCTGCTCGCCTCGCTGAGCGATGTGAGGATGAGGATGATGATGAGGAGGAAGCAGTTAAGTGGCCTCTTATTGCTCTGGTGAATCACGTTAGAGCAGATGAAGCGTCACAGAGACACTGAGGGAAGTCAGTCACGAAGAAGACGACATATTTACAGACGTGGAGCAGGAAGTCAGCTCAGTGAAGCGTTCACATGATGATGTCATGTTTCCTGTGATTCATGAGGCGAATGCACCTTCACTTTAATCAGGGTCCTCTTTTCTCCCCACAAAGCACATTAACAGTAAAAAACCATAATCAGTTTTATGACAGACGATGTTTTTAGCACATGATGAGTGAGCGGCACATTTTGAAAATGGCCTCAATCTCTAAATAGAATCCGCGCTGGGACGGAAAAGCAATATCAGCCGAGGACGTGAGCGAGTGAACGGCTGCAATCTGACCGTTCCTCATCTTTGTTAACAAAACACAATTTGAGGAAGGAAACGAGCGCCGAGATAAGGACACAAAGACGTGATTAAACTTGGAGACGTCCACCGTGTCTGCGACTAAAGGTGACACGAGACAGAGAAGCAACTCTTTTCAATCACAAGATTTAGAAAGAGTGAATATAAACCCAGTGGAAAAGTCTACAGCTGATCCAGAAAGGACACGAGACGGACACATCGTCTTCAGAAAGACGTCATGTGATGTCCACCAACAGTGCTGCAGTTTAGACGTCAGGGTCAGAGACCGGGGAGGACATGTTGGACAAGTCTGACTAAGTGTGTCCATGCAGAGTGATCAGACTATGAAACACATGATCCAGTTCCGTTAGTCCGACTAAGACAAGCTGGACTTTAGTCCGACTAATGTGACATTAAAGAAAAGTGAATTCCTGTCTTAGTCTGACTTTAATTAGACTTTTAACATGAATGTGAACAACTGAGTGAAAACAGTGACAACATGAACGTTCAGGGAGAAGTTTGACACACACACACACACACACACACACACACACACACAGACTCTTGACCTTTCAGACAAAGGTCACAGTTTGAGGAGTAAACATAATTAGCTCTGATCGTCCTGGTGCTTTTTTATCTCTGCACTGAAAACTTTTATTTCTCTGACTTCATTAACTGTTAAAGACCAGGAGGACAGAGGGACGCAGAGACAGAGGGACACCATCACAACTGTTGCTTCACTCTCTTTGAAGAAAGCGTCTGCTTAATGAGAAAGTTCCCATGTTAGGATTCATGATGATCACACACTCACACACACACACACACACACAGACACACAGACACACACATAGACTCTCTGTGACATTTGCCATTAGCTCCACGTCGACCTCCAGCGAGCGCCGACAAGAGCAGAAGAAAAAGCTCAAATCATTCCAATTAACCCAAGAATCAAACGACCAAATCTGAGCGGGACAGTGAGCGAAGACACAAAAGGTCAGAGACGACTAATGAGCAACACTGCACACACACAACAACAACACTGACACTGCACACACACAACAACAACACTGACACTGCACACACACACACACACAACAACAACAACACTGCACACACACAACAACAACACTGACATTGCACACACACACACAGCAACACTGCACACACACACACAACAACAACACTGACACTGCACACACACAACAACAACAACACTGACACTCGCGCACACACAACAACAACACTGACATTGCACACACACACACACAACACTGCACACACACACACACACAACAACAACACACACTTGCACACACACACACACAGCAACACTGCACACACACACACACACACACACAACAACACGCTGCACACACACACACAACAACACTGACATTGCACACACACACACACAGCAACACTGCACACACACACAACAACAACACACTGCACACACAGCAACACTGCACACACACACAACAACACTGACACTGCACACACACAACACTGCACACACACACACACACACAACAACACTGACACTGCACACACACACACAGCAACACTGCACACACAACAACACACTGCACACACACACAGCAACACACTGCAGGCACACACACACAACAACACACTGACACTACACACACACACAACACACACTGACACTGCACACACACACAACACTGACACTGCACACACACACACACAACACACACACACACACAACAACACTACCTGCACACACACACACACAGCAACACTGCACACACACACACACACAACAACACTACACAAACAACACTGACAACAACAACACTGACACTGCACACAGCAACACTGCACACACACACAGCAACACTGACACGCAACAACACACCTGCACACACACACAACAACACTGACACTACACACAACAACAACACGGACACTGCCACACACAGCAACACTGACACTGCACACACACAACAACAACACTGACACACACACACACACAGCAACCTCCACACACACACACACAACACTGACACTGCACACACACAGCAACACTGCACACTGCACACACACAACAACACTGACACTGCACGCACACAACACACACACACAAGCAACACTGCACACACACACACACACAACAACAACACTGACACGCACTTACACAGCAACACTGACACTGCACACACACAACAACACTGACACTGCGCACAAACACAGCAACACTGCACACACAACAACAACAACATACACTGCACACACACACAACACTGACACTGCACACACACAGCAACACTGACACTGCACACACACAACAACACACTGACACTGCACACACAACAACAACACTGACACTGCACACACAGCAACACTGACACTGCACACACAACAACACTGACACTGCACATACAACAACTGACAATGCACACAACAGCACTGTACACACACAACAACAACACTGACACTGCACACACACTGCACACAACAACACTGACGCGCACAGCAACACTAACACTGCACACACAACAACAACAACAACACTGACGCACACAAAACACAACACTGACACTGCACACACACACACCACTGACACTGCACACACACAGACAACACTGACACTGCACACACACACAACACTGCACAGACACACAACAACACTGACACTGCACACACACACACACACACACACACTGACACTGCACACACACACACACAACACACCACACACACAACACCGACTGCACACACACAGCACACACTGAACACACACACACACACACACACTGCACACACACACACACACAACAAACACACAAAACTGACACTGCACACACACACACACACACACACACTGCACACACACACACAACACAACACTGCACACACAACACACACACTGACACTGCACACACAACAACACTGACACTGCACACCAACAACACTGACACTGCACACACACACACACAACAACACTGCACACACACACACAACAAAACTGACACTGCACACACACACGCACAACAACATTGACACTGCACACACACACACTAACTCTTTCTGTTTTAGTTGTGAGTAGAAAGTTTTAGAGCGATTCTGTGGCTGAAACAGGGTGACAGGGTGAGAGGATGATGAGAGAAGAGTTAAAGACACTGAATGTGTTGTTGGACGACTAACACAGAAGCTGCTCCTTTAATCCAGGATCAACTCCTGTGAGACAGAAGCAGACGACAGTGATTCACCCTCTCATCTTCACCATCCTGACAACACTTAGACCCAGGACACAGAGAGTGATTCACCCTCTCACCTTCATCATCCTGACAACACTTAGACCCAGGACACAGAGACACAGAGAGAGGGACGTCTCCGTGGAGACTGGAGTCCATTAGACGACAACAGGGAGCAGGTCTACACACACACACACACACACACACATACAGCCTGAGGGCAGAAAGAGAAAGTCAGGCTTAAATAATCCAGAGGACGAGCTTCACATCCTCGTGGATTAAGGACAGTGTGTCCACTGTGTCTAAGTGTGAGAACTGTGTGGATTCAGTGGGCTTGTAACCGCAGGATTGCTGGTTGAAATCCCCTGAGCTGATGATGATGATGGTGTGTGTGTGTGTGTGTGTGGGGTACAGAGACATATGGTCACATGACTGTGTGTGTGTTTGATCTCGTATGTTTCTGAGGTGTGTTTGTTTCACGCACGGGGGGCGGGGTGAGTGTGAGTGTGTGTGTGTGTGTGTGTGTGTGAGACGATGGCCTGGTTTGAAAAGAGCCACCTTTTGAGTTTTGGACGCGGCTCGTTCTCTGGCACGGCGGGCGTGCGGCCATAAGGAGGGGCGGAGCCTGAGGATAATGGCAGCAGACGGGGAGAGGAGGACGACAGCTGGACAATTCTGACCCAATATGTTTCCATGAAAGACGAAAAGACATTTCACAAGAGAGGAGACGTCTTTACTCACCATCAACATCAACGTCTCAGCGCAGGAGGACAGACCGGGGGACGAGGAGAGGCTGATGGATGAGGACAAACCGGGGGACGAGGAGAGGCTGGTGGACAAGGATAGACCGGGGGACGAGGACAGATTCTAACAACAACCAGAAACAAAACCACATTCCACATTTTTTATTAAATCTTTTGTATAAAAACAGTTTCATGTGAAAAATTGTTGAAGAAAAAAATCAAAGCTTTAATTTTAGTTTGATCTGCAGATTAATTTTGTGTTTGAGATGAAAATCACATCATTGTGTGTTTGTGATGAAAATCACATCAGTGTGTTGTGATAAAAATCACATCATTGTGTGTTTGTGATAAAAATCACATCATTGTGTGTTTGTGATGAAAATCACATCATTGTGTTTGTGATAAAATCACATCATTGTGTTTGTTATAAAAATCACATCATTGTTTGTTATAAAAATCACATCATTGTGTTTGTTATAAAAATCACATCAGTGTTATAAAAAATCATCATGTGTGATCAGTTATAAAAATCACATCATTGTGTTTGTTATAAAAATCATCATTGTGTGTTTGTGATAAAATCACATCAGTTTGTTATATCAAACATCACATCATTGTGTGTTTGTGATAAAAATCACATCATTGTGTTTGTTATAAAAATCACATCATTGTGATAAAAATCACATCATTGTGTGTTTGTGATAAAATCACATCATTGTGTTTGTTATAAAAATCACATCATTGTGTTTGTTATAAAAATCACATCATTGTGTGTTTGTGATAAAAATCACATCATTGTGTGTTTGTTATAAAAATCACATCATTGTGTTTGTTATAAAAATCACATCATTGTGTTTGTGATAAAAATCACATCATTGTGTTTGTTATAAAAATCACATAATTGAAAGAAAACGACAGAATCTCATTCATGAGTTAAATCTTTAAACAGACTATGATCTGAATCCCAGTGAATCACACTCTGATCCACACTCTGGGATTAACAACAATCTGGGATTAACAGCCTGCACTTCACACATTTCAGATCTTGGCCTGTTTAAGATCTTTGGACGTGGTCAGTGAGGACAGATGGTGAATCAGCAGAGACACACACACTGTATCGTCCTCCACAGACACACAGACAAAGCCACAGAGACACAGACAGACAGACACACAGAGAAAGACACAGAAACACAGACAAAGACACAGACACAGAGACACAGACAGTCACACAGACAAAGACACAGAGACACAGACAAAGACACAGACAGACACAGACACACAGACACAGACAAAGACACAGAGACACAGACAAAGACACAGACAGACACACAGACAAAGACACAGAGACACAGACAGACACACAGACAAAGACACAGACACACAGACAAAGACACAGACAGACACACAGACAGACACACAGACAAAGACACAGACAGACACACAGAAAGACACAGAGACACAGACAAAGACACAGACAGACACACAGACAAAGACACAGAGACACAGACCACACACAGACAAAGATAGAGACACAGACAAAGACACAGAGACACAGACAGACACACAGACAAAGACACAGACAGACACACAGACACACAGACAGACACACAGACAAAGACACAGAGACACAGACACACAGAGACACAGACACAGAGACACAGACAGACAAAGACACAGAGACACAGACAAAGACACAGAGACACAGACAGACACACAGACAGACAAGGAGAATTTCCCCTCTGGTTAACGACTGTTATATAAATAGTAACATTGTCATAGATGATGTGATCACAGCTGATACAGGATCAATAACACTGATGCATCATGGGAGTGTGTTTGTGGTCATGTGATTTGGACGTTTGTCTCATAATTGACTGAGACAGTAAGGATACCAGCGCTGATGAAGAGGATGATGATGATGATGCTAATTAGCATGGCTATAATTAAGCAGACCATAACATATTGATGTAAATGAAGCGTGGTGATTGTCTTCATGTTGTTTCTGATGTGGACAATCCAAAATAATCTGGGTTTACACGCTTTGATTGACAGCTTTGAGTCTGGAGTGTGTACAGGTGCGTGTGTGTGTGTGATCACTATCAGCTCGTGAACTTTGACCCCTAATCATGAAAACAGTATGTGAGCGGAACAGATGATTATCTGTGTGTGTGTGTGTGTCATTATCGTGTGTGTCTTCTTTGATGTCAGGTCATGTGATGTCACATAAATATGAGAAAAACGTGTGTTTTGGTTTATTTGGACATTTGTTGTCTTTATTTATGTAGATTTCATGGAAAACACACACTCACTGAACCTGTTACACATCAGATCAATGAGTTTAGTAAACCAGTGTTAACCAGTGTTAACCAGTGTTAACCAGTGATTCTATCGTGTTAATAAATCTCTACAACTGTTTTATTTTTCTGCTGCTGAAGATAAAACTACATTTCCCATGATCCCACACTGCTTTTCTTATTGTTTGATAGACATGATTTAAAATCTGTGACTTAAATGAACACACACACACACACACACACACACACACACACACACACACACACACACACACACTCACCTCCTCCTCGTGCTAATGGAAGTCATTTTGTTGTTGAAGAGGATCCTGAGCAGGCATTAGGCGTGACCTCTGTGACCTGTGTGACCTGGGTGACCTGTGTGACCTGTGTGACCTCTGTGACCCCGGCACACGAGTGAACAGGTAAGTTCAACAGCCTCTCCAGAGAAACAAAGACAGCTGTAATTATTACACTGTGTCTGTACAGTGAAGCTTGTGGTGCAGGTCAGAGGTCAGAGGTCAGGGAGGAGCTTTAAGCACAAACATGAATATTAATGTGGCAGCGCTGAAAACATATGCAGAATAAATTCAGATTATCATCATCATCATCACAGTTCATCCCTGAGGCTGCAGGGATTAACAAACACAGTCTCTAACTAACACTTTACTACACTAGTCTATCTAGTCAGTCTTCACCTGACAAAGAAACTCCTGGACAAACTTAGACAAGTTAACATTAGTAGATATGAAATGTTGACTTAGTCTTTAAGGACTAGTTTAAGTCGTTAGTCCTGAGACATTTAACCTGGTCTAAAATTTACCAGGACTTTAGTGTCATTGTAGTCAATGATGAATGATGTCACTGCAGAGGGAGGAGCCTGTAATAGAGGAGTAGGAGACTGTGATAATACAACATGGTCATATTGTGTGTACATTATCAGTTCCTGTCATATATACATATGTATATATATGTATACATGTATATACGTATATATACATGTACATATATATACATATATACATGTACATATATATGTATATACATGTATGTATATACATACATACATATATATGTACATATACATTTATATACATACATATGTACATATGTATGTATATAAATGTCATATATACATATGTATATATATGTATACATGTATATACGTATATATACATGTACATATATGTACATGTATATACATATATGTATGTATATAAATGTATATACATACATATGTACGTATATAAATGTATATACGTACATATATATGTACGTATATACAGTATACACTCCTTACCCATCAGCCCTTGCTTGTCTGTCTCTCAGAAGTGGACGTGTGATGAACCTGAGGTCAGGGAAACATCTTCCTGTTCCTGTGGACAGACATACAGACACAGGGACACAGACAGACAGAGAGACAACGACAGACAGAGACAGTTAAAATGTCAGAGTCACATTTGAATGAGTTCATGTAACATTTAAGAGAGAAAGATGGTGAAGGTGATCATTGTGTGTGTGTGTGTGTTTGATCTGACGTCAAACAGAGTTCAGTTTTAATGAGGTCTTTCATTCTTTCATTCTCTTCTCTAAAACAACCATGTTGTTCAGAACCAGCTGTGGACTCACTTCACTTCCTGGTCAGAGGTTTGCCCCTCCCCCACCACACCCCCTCTCCCTCACTACACCACACCCCCTCGCTGAGTTTGGCTCTGAGCAAAGTTGGACAATTATTTAGATCTGAGAGAAGCTGACGTGAGGGACATGAGCAAATATCTGTGACTGAATGATTCATGTGATTCTCTCACACACATGCACATCATGGTTTCATCGGGGACTAAATTAAGAAGAAAATAAAATGTTGTAGCATGAGAGTGAACATGTAGGACGTCCCACAGCACAGCTGGGACCCTGAACGACTCCCCCTCCCCCTCAGGTCCTGAGGAAAATTCGGTGGCTTGCCAAAAACACTGCTGATCCAAAATCATTTGCAGTGGAGTCCATTATCATCATGACTGCTGCTGATGAATTCCCTGTGATGGTGGCGAGCAGCAGCAGCAGCAGCAGCAGCAGCAGCAGCAGCAGCAGCAGCAGCAGCCTCCACTCATAATGACATTCTGCTCTTGTTGGCACTCACTCCCTGTCAGATGGCTCATTCCCAGCGCACACACACACACACACACACACACACACACACACACACACACACACACACACACACAGTCTTCATCTGTGATGTTGGAGTGAAAATATGTTTCCTTGAGCTTTAACACGTCGTGTTCTAAACATCAGCTGATTCTGCGTCTTCACTGTTTAAATGACAGCAGGGATAACTAACACAGCTGCAACTAACCAGCCACTGACTTCCACTTTAACCACTTTGATCAGTGTTAGTCAAACCTGGAAATCATGATTATGGAGCAAAGAAGGTGAAAAATGACAGAAACTGGTTTGAATTATTAAAAAAAACGCTCAAACTGATACATCGATGATCAAAAAAGTTGACGATTAGGAATCAATTAATAATCACTTATATCACACAACATAACAAACATCTATAATAACACGACTGAGTACAGAACCAGCTCAGGAAAACAAATCGAACAAATATTTAACAATAAACTTCATTTCTGCTCTGAAGGAACGATAAGAAGACTAAGAGGAAACTGACATGCTAAAGCTAGTTAGCAGCACAGCCACGCTGTTAGCTTCATGCTAACAACATATGCTAACTACAAAATGATGACATGGCTGGCGTGAGGTCACATGGCTGGCGTGAGGTCACATGGCTGGTGTTCTCTAACAGTGTGGAACTCTGCTGAATGCTATAAACAGCTGTTATCGCTGCTAATGGAAAGCAATTAGAAACATCTGTAAACTTGGCTGTGAGCGATGCTGCTCCCAGGTGCTGCTGGGAAATAATTACATCACTGGGACAGAGGCCGAGAGAGAGAAATATTTAAGATTATTATAGATCAGTGTTTGTGAATGTAAGATTTTCAGTGACGTTTGTCTCGTTAAAGATTTGAGAACATATTATTTTGTAAAAGCTTCATTTTTACAATGACACATTGACTTTGGTTATGATGATGATGATGAAGATGAATCACCTTCTGTCCGTCACATAAATCAGTGATGACGTCAGTCTGTGACTCTGGCTTCAGTCCAATGTTGTTTCATCTGCTTTTAATCACAATCCTGTTTGTAATCATGATTCAGCCTGTTTTTCAGCCTGGTCACCTGATCAAACATTTGTTTCCATGGAAACAGTTTTATGTAAATTAATATCATTTTGTTGTTGAATAACATTCAGTTTATGTTACTTTGATGTTTGAGTTATTTAGAATGAACGTCAGTGCAACGATAATAATAATAATAACAATATTAATATTACTAATGATAATGATAACAACAGTGATAATAACAATATTAATATTACTAATGATAATAATAATAACAACAGTGATAATAACAATATTAATATTACTAATGATAATAATAATAACAACAGTGATAATAACAATATTAATATTACTAATGATAATAATAATAGTGATCATAACAATATTAATATTACTAATGATAATAACAACAGTGATAATAACAATATTAATATTACTAATGATAATAATAATAACAACAGTGATAATAACAATATTAATATTACTAATGATAATAATAATAATAATAGTGATAATAACAATATTAATATTACTAATGATAATAATAATAACAACAGTGATAATAACAATATTAATATTACTAATGATAATAATAATAGTGACAATAACAATATGAATATTACTAATGATAATAATAATAACAACAGTGACAATAACAATATTAATATTACTAATGATAATAATAATAGTGATAATAACAATATTAATATTACTAATGATAATAATAATAACAACAGTGATAATAACAATATTAATATTACTAATGATAATAATAGTGACAATAACAATATGAATGATAATAATAATAACAGTGATAATAATAATATTAATATTACTAATGATAATAATAACAACAGTGATAACAACAATATTAATATTACTAATGATAATAATAATAACAACAGTGACAATAACAATATTAATATTACTAATGATAATAATAATAACAACAGTGATAATAACAATATTAATATTACTAATGATAATAATAATAGTGATAATAACAATATTAATATTACTAATGATAATAATAATAACAACAGTAATAATAATGTTAAGCCGAGATGTTGCGAGTGCTTGGGCTGATAAACCATGTGATATTGACTAGTCTCTTCTGTAGAGATAAATCAGTGATAAATCAGAGTGTTGCGTATGGATCAGCTGACCTTCTGCCCCGCCCTCCCTCTGCTGTGGGAAGCTCCGCCTCTGATATTAAACCGTGACAGTGTAGGTGTGGCTTCCTGCTGCGTGTGTTCTGAGGCGTGTCACCATGTTTATATTCAGGTGGAGCGTGAAGACACTGAAGACAGAAGGTCACAGGTGTGATGGACTCAGCAGGAGACGAGACGAGGACACGGTCTGTGGACACTGACATTAAACAACAGCAGCAACAGCTGTTTGTTTCTATGGTGCAAAAATGTTAGTCTGTTTATTCAACTCTCAAACATTACTGTTACCAAACTGTAAATGTAACACTGATATTAACCAACGAGAGGACACGAGGAGACACGAGGAGACACGAGGAGACACGAGAGGACAATCTGAGCTCCAACACCAAACATGATGTTTGTGCCTTTGTTTCAATGCAGCTCTGATCCTGAGGCAACAAACAGAGAGGATGTGTCAGGACGGATGAACGCGCAGGGCCTGAAGTCAGCTGAGCGCGGAGTTCACACACAACAACAACAACAACAACAACAACAACAACAACACACAGTGTACACACTGAACAACAACATTATAAACAAATATAATATTTAAAGTCCAATGAAATTTCACGTCGCGGTGTTGGTGTTGCTCGGTTGCCAGGTTTGAACACAAGGCCACAAAACTGTAACATTAACTCATCAATATTTGAGAAAATGTAAATATTGCATAATGTGTCAGGTGACGTGACCCGGGTCAAACCAGGAAGTGACCATGAATGTAGTCAATAAAAATAATTCACACTTTTATGAGTTACATCATTTTCTTTATGATCCGATGCTTTTACATCGTTGTATAGGATAAACAGGATAAGACCAATATAAAGTATAAAAAGTACTACAAATGTGTACTTACAGTATATATCTATATCTAGATATGATATGTATACACTTTGTATGTCTCATATTTACATAGATATCATTTAAATCTGTCTTTGAAGGATTGAACATTGATTATTGAAGTTTGTCTTTTATGTTAAACAGTTAATCCAGATTAAACCACTTCAATCCAGACTGTAAAACCATGGCACACTTTCATGTGAGTGAGCGTGTCCTCATGCCACATGATCACATATCGATTCATGTGCTACAACAATAATAATGATAATAACAGTTGCTGCTCACAGATTAGAATCTCTTAGTCTTTAAATCATCAAATCTGTTGTTTGTTTTTTTTTATTTAAAAAAGAAAATACGATAGCCTTTTCTGTTAATCCTCCAGATTACCGTCTCGTACACCTGGATCTCTGCGAGTACATGTCGGGATTATATCTCAGTTATGGTTGATGTATGGTGTTTAAATTCCTCCTACATGTTGGATTACCATGGAGGTTTCTTCAGATTATACAAACATCTGCAGATTATTGAGGAACGGGTTATATACTGAACTGATGACGCAGCTGACAGTCGATGAATAAACGACTGAGTGAGTGAATGACCTCCATCTTTCATTTGTGTTCATGTGAAAAAACAAAGAAAGACATTTTTGTCTTCTTTAAACCAACACTTTACTGTCTCATAGAAACATGGACACGTGTGGACACATGGACACATGTGACCCCAGCGGCCCCTCCCCCCTCACCTCCTGGTCTGTTGTTGTGTGTGTTGCGTGTGGGGTGAACACCTCAGCACCTGCATGTTGCACTGATGTCACCGGCTGCAGCAGATGGTCCTCACACTTCACTGAACACACACTCAGCACCTGGGACGCCGGGGAACCCGTCCTCGCTCACGCCACGCTGTCAGTCACATGACCCACACATGGTCCACACAGATGCAGCAGCAGCGTGTGTGTGTGTGTGTGTGTGTTTACATCAGAGAGCAGGACATGCTTTTACATGAAAACACAAAGTCAAGGTGGAAACAGTGACCTAACTAAGTGTTAAAGAGGCCATAGCATGGTCCTGTCTCCCTTCTATGTGAGCCCGGAGTCTCGTGCCGGACTAGGAGGCGCTGCTGTTTAGAGGAGCGGTGAAATTCGCCAGTGACGTAACTAGTCAACGGAAGTGCCGTTCCGCTTCGTAGAGTTCAGGAAAACAATCAAACCCTGCGCTCTCAGCAGTGTCTGAACTGATAGTTATGGACTTTTAGGGCTTCATAGACGAGGTCATGACACACAAAAGCGCAGCGTTAATTGGCACTTACAGGCTATGGCCTCTTTAAAGGGGACATATTATGCAAAATCCACTTTTTAACCATTTCAATCCTTATATTTGGGACTCTGGAGGCCCTACCAGTCTCCAAAGTGTGGAAAAAGAATACTCAGTCATGTTTTCGTGGTCCCCCTTAGTGTAAGTATAGGCCATAAAACACTCAGCAAATGTTACCGCCCCACCAGTAAGTTTACTTGGAGAGCTCCACCTTAGCTCCACCTTGTCCCTGCGAGAGTGCAGGCGAGGGAGGAAGAGCGCTATTATGTCAACGCGGAGGGACAAGTGTGCTGTTGGTGGCTGCACAGTGATCGCCACCGCGATTTTGACCAAAGCATGTCACTGACATGTTCATAGGACACCAGGGAACTATTTTAAATGGGGGAAATAGGGTATAATATGTCCCCTTTAATCAACTAACTAACAGTTGAATTGTCAGGTGACTTACTAAACCCCGCCCTAAACTATAAAATCATTGGTCAGATCTAATTTTTCAGCTTCTTAAATGTGAATATTTTCTACTTTGTGTCATTTTTCAGTTTATTAAATGTGAATATTTTCTACTTTCTGTCATTTTTCAGCTTCTTAAATGTGAATATTTTCTACTTTGTGTCATTTTCAGCTTCTTAAATGTGAATGTTTTCTACTTTCTGTCATTTTCAGCTTCTTAAATGTGAACGCTTTTCTACTTTCTGTCATTTTCAGCTTCTTAAATGTGAATATTTTCTACTTTCTGTCATTTTCAGCTTCTTAAATGTGAATATTTTCTACTTTATGTCATTTCAGCTTCTTAAGTGTGAATATTTTCTGTCATTTTCAGCTTCTTAAATGTGAATGTTTTCTACTTTCTGTCATTTTCAGCTTCTTAAATGTGAATGTTTTCTACTTTCTGTCATTTGTCAACTTCTTAAATGTGATATTGATCAGTGTTTGATAAACGCTGATCAATATTTTATGAACCACTAATCTATTGATGGAGAACATAAGTGACAGATTAATGAATTATGAAAAATGTGTTTCATGTAAAGAGCCTTGAGATAATATAATGATAATGTATGTTATGATAATTTTACTCCATGTAGACGTGTTTTTAAATAAACAGCTTCACTGTCAAACACATCAGTGCATATTAAATGAAATGTGTTGTTGTTGTAGAACAGTTACACACAGACACACACAGCTGCGTCTCTGGAGGCTGTATATATAAACCCTCACAAAGGATCAGTTGTGTAAAAGCGCCGCAGTGCTCAGATCTGTTGTGATGAGGAGGAACTGTTTTCCTCCTGGAGCTTGTGGAAATTTGCCCCACAACCGTGAGACTGTGACGCGTCCTCAGGCTCAGCGTACAGACGTACAGACGAGGTACAGACGAGTCAACGCCTCGTGGTCTCTGTTGCTGCTCCTCGCTGATTTAATTAAAGGAGCCTTCTGTGCAGCACAAAGGAATGTTAATGATGCTGCCGAGCGCCGCATCACAAACACGCCCACTGAAGTAAAGGCCGCACTGAGCTGCTTCATATGGACACACACTTCACTTGTGATATCTGTGCTGTCACAGCAGCAGCAGTAACAGCAGCAGCAGCAGTAACAGTAACAGCAGCAGCAGTAACAGCAGCAGCAGTAACAGCAGCATCAGCAGTAACAGTAACAACAGCAGCAGTAACAGCAGCAGCAGTAACAGCAGCAGCAGTAACAGTAACAGCAGCAGCAGCAGTAACAGCAGCATCAGCAGCAGCAGTAACAGTAACAGCAGCAGCAACAGCAGCAGTAACAGCAGCAGCATCAGCAGCAGCAGTAACAGCAGCATCAGCAGCAGCAGCATCAGCAGCAGTAACAGCAGCATCAGCAGCAGCAGTAACAGCAGCATCAGCAGCAGCAGTAACAGCAGCATCAGCAGCAGCAGTAACAGTAACAGCAGCAGCAGTAACAGCAGCATCAGCAGCAGTAACAGTAACAGCAGCAGCACTATCCGCAGCAGCAGCAGTAACAGCAGCAGCAGCAGCAGTAACAGCAGCATCAGCAGTAACAGTAACAGCAGCATCAGCAGCAGCAGTAACAGCAGCAGCAGTAACAGCAGCAGCAGCAGCAGCAGTAACAGTAACAGCAGCATCAGCAGCAGCAGTAACAGCAGCAGCAGTAACAGCAGCAGCAGCAGTAACAGCAGCAGCAGCAGCAGCAGTAACAGCAGCATCAGCAGCAGTAACAGTAACAGCAGCAGCACTATCCCAGCAGCAGCAGTAACAGCAGCAGCAGCAGTAACAGTAGCAGCAATAACAGCAGCAGCAGCAGCAACAGCATCAGCAGCAGCAGTAACAGTAACAGCAGCATCAGCAGCAGCAGTAACAGTAACAGCAGCATCAGCAGTAACAGCATCAGCAGCAGTAACAGCAGCATCAGCAGCAGCAGTAACAGTAACAGCAGCATCAGCAGCAGCAGTAACAGCAGCATCAGCAGCAGCAGTAACAATTGCAGACATAAATGAAAGTTTGTTGAGGAACTTAAATGAGTGTGTGTGTGTAAATCACCACACACACACACACACACACACACACACACACACACAGTCAAGGAAAGAGGAGAATAAATCACAGGAGAAAAGATAACATGTCCTCACCCTTCACTCTCTCACTCTGTCACTCTCTCACAGTCAAAGATCTTCACAGGTCAGAACCTTCACTCTGTCACCACATCCATCATCACAGGGCGTTTCTCATCTCCTCTCTGATCCACTCAGATTAAAATTATTAACAACTCTGAACACACACACACACACACTCACAGCAACTTCTTCTTCTTCTTATTATTATTATTATTCACCCTTCACACGTTCAGAGCTTTAAATTCAAAACTATGGTGTAATTCACTTTGTTAGATCAAATATTACTGAGATTAAATCCACAATCTGAGATTATAACGATTCATCTGAACTCCACCATTCATAACAAATGGATTTTTAGATTAAAATCTTATTTTAAAGCCTCAAAATGTAAAAAACGAAACATACTAAACATCCAGACCAAAGCAAACGATCATGACCACGCACACACTCACACAAACATATTATCATATAAAGAATGAAGCTGTTTTTCTCTTCTGCCTGTTTTCAAACACTGACCTTCACTGACCTTCACTGACCTTCACTGACCTTCAGAGAGATCATCATTTTAAAAACATGTGATAATTTCAGTCCATTTCGATTGGATTAAAACACGTTGACGTCAAATCTAATCTCAGATTATCTGACAAAAAAAAAACTGATGGAACTTCTCTTAAAATAAAGAAAAAATAATTTAACGTTTATAACAA
The DNA here is from genome assembly GCF_019176455.1 of Solea senegalensis. NCBI lineage: Eukaryota > Metazoa > Chordata > Actinopteri > Pleuronectiformes > Soleidae > Solea > Solea senegalensis. Next base: position 72,034 of record NW_025321800.1, on the reverse strand, counting down.
ACTGACACACAGTGTCTAACTGTGTGTGTGTGTGTGTGTGTGTGTGACATTTAAAGGTACAATGTGTAAAATCAGTCGGCATCAAAGTCAAACAAGTGAAGTTTGTCCACTGTGGGCTCCTGTAAAAACATGGTGATGTGTTCTGGAACCACTTCCTGTCACGAGAGACTAAAACAACAACAAATGTATTTGATTTTATAACGAGAGACAAAAATGTCCTACTTTTATTTCATGGAACGTTTGGTAAAACGCCAAAAACGTCTTTTACGCTGGTCTCCAGAACAGAGACGTCTTTTACACTGGTCTCCAGGACAGAGACGTCTTTTACACTCGTCTCCAGGACAGAGACGTCTTTTACGCTGGTCTCCAGAACAGAGGCGTCTTTAACGCTGGTCTCCAGAACAGAGACGTCTTTAACGCTCGTCTCCAGAACAGAGACGTCTTTAACGCTGGTCTCCAGAACAGAGACGTCTTTTACGCTCATCTGCAGAACAGAGACGTCTTTAACGCTGGTCTCCAGGACAGAGACGTCTTTAACGTCCTCTCAGGATTCTGTCAAACGTGATTGTTGTGAAACAGCAGAAAAGAGGACGCTCGTGGGATCCAGGTCTCTGTGCCGACACCAGATCTGGAAACAACATGACGTGTGAGAGCGACTTCACGCCGCAGCCTCGTGATTCGTCCATCTGCCGGGACAAGTGTCTTCACAGAGTCTGAGTCCATGCTGCTGTGGACAGTAGAATCCTGGATGAATGAATGGAATGAAGGGAGAATACTTATCTCTTCATATGTTTGATATCAGATCATTCATACTTGACCGTGGGAACCCTGAGGTCAAAGGGCAGTATTAACAAAAAAAAAAAGGCGGGTCACGTGACTCTGCGTCTCCAACAATCCAATCCATATGTTTAAGAATTTGTGGTGAAGAAAGGATTAATTTGCTGCTCCTGAGCCTTGATGATGATGATGATCACATGATCACATGACAAACAAACATACTGAGGAATGACTTATCTCTCACACACACACACACACACACACACACACACACACACACACTGAATTCCTTAATCCAGACCTCATTGTTATGAACCGTGCAATTACTCTGCCTGGGATTAATAATCCATGTCTTTCTGAAGATGAACTGATTTTAGTTTAAAGCTCAATCAGTGGATTATTTTACTATCACTGCTGAGTGTGTGTGTGTGTGTGTGTGTGTGTGTGTGTGTGTGTCCTCTCTGGTCACAGCTTGTGTCACCTCAGCGACAGATGTCAGTGAAATCAGCGACAGAAGATCACACTGATCCTCCTGAAATCACGTGACATGATCCCACCGAGACTCGGAGCTGTGGGAAACATGTCCCTCACCACCACCAGGGGGCAGAGGGACCAGCCTAGCCCCGCCCACACCTCCATCCATCCTCTTTATCCTCCTTCATCCCAAACTCTTTCTACTTCACCTTCATCTGAATCTGCTGAAGGACCAGGTTTATCTGAGTTTCCCCTTCAAACACAATCTGCCTGCCCAACTTTACCTGATTAACCTGTTAACCAGGTAAAGTGGATAACTTTACTCATATATATCACTAAATGAGCCGCACCCCCCTCGTCTCACAGGGAGATATGAACAGACTCCACTTTCCGTCTGTGGGTTACCGTGGCAACCGTGGTAGTAAACGACTTTAATGTTCCTGTTAAGACACACAGCAGTGTGTGTGTGTGTGTGTGTACCTTGTGTTTTCTGTCACCAGGTCAGACATGTGTTGATGGTCACAGTCACAGAGGGACCAACAGCTGCCTTCCATGACCGGCCCTTCCTCCTCCCATCATCATCATCATCATCATCATCATCATCACCAGCCCACAAACACAAGCTCCTGCAACACAATGTGACATATGCTCAAAAACTGAGGCATCACACACACACTCTAACAGTGTGAACCTGACCCTTAAACTTAACCTAATTCTAATGTTTTTGGGGGGGTTTGGTCCTCACAAAGATACTCGTACAAGAACACAGACTCAGCTCAGAGCTCAGCATGTGTGTGTGTATTACTCACGTTGTGGGGACCTAAATCAAGTCCTCAGAACGTAAATGATTACATTTACAAGGTTAGAGTAAATCTGATGTCCTCTCAAGTCATGGAAACCAGACTGTGTGTGTGCGTCTCTAGCTGCGAGGACAAATGTCTCCAAACAGTTTAGTGTTCTCAGAGCAGCTTTGCATATTCACAGCCGGTTGCCGTGGGCGACCACAGTCGCTGCCACTTCCCATCGTTTCGCACCAAAAATCCTTGACAAAGGTCAGAGACAGTTTGGTTGATGATGATGAAGACGATGAAGATGAAAACTGTGCCTGGCAGCGAGCTTCATCAGCATATGTTCACAGGATCATAGACAGTGTGACATTAAAGATGGCGGCAGAGAGCATTTACTTCACTTTAATAAAGGGTCTTTTATTAAGTGTCTTTAATATCTTTACTAAAATATCTTTATCAAGTGTTTTTAATAAAGTGTCTTTAATAAACTGTCTTTATAAAGTGCCTTTATTAAGTGTCTTTGATAAAGCGTCTTTATTAAGTGTCTTTGATAAAATGTCTTTATTAAGTGTCTTTGATAAAGTATCTTTAATAAACTGTCTTTATAAAGTGTTTTTGATAAAGTGTCTTTGATAAAATGTCTTTATTAAGTGTCTTTGATAAAGTGTCTTTATTAAGTGTCTTTATAAAGTGTCTTTATTAAGTGTCTTTGATAAAGTGTCTTTATAAAGTGCCTTTGATAAAGTGTCCTTATTAAGTGTCTTTAATAAAGTGTATTTGTTAAGTGTTTTTGATAAAGTGTCTTTATTAAGTGTCTTTGAGAAAGTGTCTTTGAGAAAGTGTCTTTGTTAAGTGTTTTGATAAAGTGTTTTGATAGTGTCTTTATTAAGTGTCTTTGATAAAGTGTCTTTATTAAGTGTCTTTGATAGTGTCTTTATTAAGTGTTTTTGATAAAGTGTCTTTATTAAGTGTCTTTGATAAAGTGTTTTTATTAAGTGTCTTTAATAGTGTCTTTTAAAAGTGTCTTTGATAAAGTGTCTTTATAAAGTGCCTTTATTAAGTGTCTTTGATAAAGTGTCTTGATAAAGTGTCTTTGATAAAGTGTCTTTATAAAGTGCCTTTATAAAGTGCCTTTGATAAAGTGTTCTATAAAAGTGTCTTGATGTATTAAGTGTCTTTGATAAAGTGTCTTTATTAACTGTCTTTATAAAGTGCTTTTGATAGTGTCTTTATTAACTGTCTTTATAAATTGTTTTTGATAGTGTCTATTAAGTGTCTTTGATAAAGTCTTTTAAAGTGTCTTTGATAAAGTGTCTTTATTAAAGTCTTTAATAGTGTCTTAATGTCTTTTTGTCTTTGATGTCTAGCCTTTAATCTATAAAGTGCTTTAAAGTGTCTTTATCTTTAATAAAAGTGTCTTTATTAAGTGTCTTTGTCTTTATAAAGTGTCTTTATTAAGTGCCTTTAATAAAGTGTCTTTGATAAATATCTTTATTATGTCTTTTGATAAATTGTCTTTATTAAGTGTCTTTGATAAAGTGTCTTTATAAAGTGTCTTTGTTAAGTGTTTTTGATAAAGTGTCTTTATTAAGCGTCTTTGATAAAGTGTCTTTGTAAAGTGTCTTTATTAAGTGTCTTTGATAAAGTAAGTTTTTGATAGTGTCTTTTATTAAGTGTCTTTGATAAAGTGTCTTTATTAAGTGTCTTTGATAAAGTGTTTTTTATTAAGTGTCTTTAATAGTGTCTTTTAAAGTAAAAGTGTCTTTGTGTCTTTATAAGTTTTAAAAATGTCTTTATAAAGTGCTTTATAAGTGCTTTATAAGTGTCTTTATTAAGTGTCTTTATAAAGTGTCTTTATGATACTTATCTTTATAAATTGTTTTTGATAGTGTCTATTAAGTGTCTTTGATAAAGTCTTTTTAAAGTGTCTTTGATAAAGTGTCTTTATTAAGTGCCTTTAATAGTGTCTTAATAAAGTGTCTTTGATAAAGTGTCTTTATTAAGTGTCTTTGATAAAGTGTCTTTAATAAAGTGTCTTTATTAAGTGCCTTTAATGTCTTTATAAAGTGTCTTTAATAAAGTGTCTTTATAAAGTGCCTTTAATAAAGTGTCTTTATTAAGTGCCTTTAATAAAGTGTCTTTATAAAGTGCCTTTAATAAAGTGTCTTTATTAAGTGCCTTTAATAAATTGTCTTTATAAAGTGCCTTTAATAAAGTACTTTATTAAGTGTCTTTGATAAAGTGCCTTTAATAAAGTCTAAAAGTGTCTTTATTAAGTGCCTTAATAAAGTGTCTTTATAAAGTGCCTTTAATAAAAGTCTTTATAAAGTGCCTTTAATAAAGTGTCTTTATAAAGTGTCTTTATAAAGTGCATTTAATAAAGTGTGTTTATTATGCCTTAATAAAGTGTCTAAAGTGCCTTTAATAAAGTGTCTTTATTAAGTGCCTTTAATAAAGTGTCTTTATTAAGTGTCTTTGATAAAGTGCCTTTGATAAAGTGTCTTTAATAAAGTGTCTTTATTAAGTGTCTTTATAAAGTGTCTTTATTAAGTGCCTTTAATAAAGTGCCTTTAATAAAGTGTCTTTAATAAAGCGTAGTTGGACGCCGCGGTGTTGTATAATTTACAGCAGGTGCAGCTCCATAAATGGAGGCGCAGTAAAAGACAATGTCAGTGGGTTATTAAGTCTTTATTCTACTTTTTATGGATCTCAATCTGTTGTTGTTCGCTGCCATTTTGTGAATGTGTTGAGATTCCAGGGAAACTTGTCACTCTTTTTATTTTTATTATTATTATTTTTACACAGAGACTCTCGGGGCACGACTGGACATAAAAAGACACGCTCTCTTTTCTGTCTCTTTATTTTACTGCCTCTGATTCTCTTTAACGCACAAATTATACTTCCTTCTTTAAATTATACTTCCTTCTTTAACGCACAGATTATACTACGTTCTTTAACGCACAAATTATACGTCGTTCTTTAACGCACATATTATACTTCGTTCTTTAATGCACAGATTATACTTCGTTCTTTAACACACAGATTATACGTTGTTCTTTAACGCACAGATTATATGTCGTTCTTTAGCGCACAGATTATACTTCGTTATTTAACACAGATTATACTTTGTTCTTTAACGCACAGATTATACTTTGTTCTTTAGTGCACAGATTATCCTTTTAATTATATGTTGTTCTTTATCGCACAGATTATACTTCGTTCTTTAACGCACAAATTATACTTTGTTCTTTAACGCACAAATTATACATCGTTCAACGCACAGATTATAAGTCGTTCTTTAACACACAGATTATACGTCGTTCTTTAACATACAGATTATACGTCGTTCTTTAACGCACAGATTAAACGTTGTTCTTTAACGCACAGATTATACGTCGTTCTTTAACGACAGTGGAGTCTCTTGGTGTGAATCCTTCATGAAGACATTCAGTAAAAGTAAAACAAAGAATTCATTCGAACTGAATCATTTCCACGTTTGACAAACACTGATCAAACATCTCAAATGGATTCATGATGAATGGATGAGAATGATCATGATCTTCGTCTTCCTCCTGACTTTAGCATCATTAGCTCTGTGCAGTTGGCTGCAGGCCACGCCCCCCCCTCCTCCTCCTCCCCTGTGACATGTGTTTGTTGATTTAAGTGTCAGAAAATCATCTGTCCACAAATGTCTGTTTCTAAGAAAAACATAATCCAACAAGATGAAAATCAGAGCTTATGTATGAGGATGAGACGCTGCAGCTTGACCTCTGACCTCGCTAACATGATCCTCCCTCGCCTTCTATCTGACAGAAAAAATAGAAATTAACACCTCTCTTTAATTAATGTGGGAGATGAATTCAGTCGGATTAAAATAAATAAAGCAGCACGTTAAGAGTTTGACCTTTGACACTGTGACCTCACATCATGATTATGAACGTTGAGTTTTGGATTCTACAATGAAATCTGACCCATTTTCAGATAAGAATTGTAACTAATTGATAAACAATAATCAGACAAAGCAGATAATTAATGCAGCACAGTGCAGGACCTTCATGTTTGTCCACTGTGGGCTCCTGTAAAACCACGTCCATGTCCACCATCAAGTGTCAATAATTCAAACCTAACTTCACCATTAATGTGTGTGGGGTGTTGAACAGTGATTAAGACGGTGAGCACGGTCGGCGGCGTCTGATTACAACGCAGAGAAGAAATTAATGTCTCATTTAACGGCTCGTTTGAAACAATAATGAATAAACATTTAAATTAGCAACAAAGAAACAAAAAGTAAAAGTGTCACTGATGACAAAATAACACACACACACACGCACACACAGAGGAATGATCTGTATACTGTATGTTTGTGTGTGTGTGTGGATCACGCCGTGTTTACGACACAGTTCAGCCGTTCACTGCATTCATTCTCATTGCAGCTATTTTTGTTTTAATGCATGTGTGAATCAATTAATTGTGTCATAAAATGGCCGCCGTAAACTGTGTGCAGAAGTTAATGAGTGCGGCATTACCACATCATTACACCAGCTGGCGTAATGGAGCATGTGTTGTTTGTCATAATCTGCGCCGCTGACACCACACACACTCATAAATCCTCACTTTTCTTTGCTTTTCTTTAACATTACTGAAGTCGGTGCAGAGATGTTTCCATGGCAACAGCAGGGACACACCTGTGCATGTATGACGAACCTTGTTTTTTTTACTCATGAACAGTCATTGTTCACATGGTGATCGTTTTCCTGAATCACTGATTTATCTCATTTCAAAAGTTCCAGAAAACGTTCTCCTGAGGCTAAAGCTAAAGCTAACTATCTTCACACAGAGTGTCCTTTCAAAGTAAAGCTTTGAGAGACTTCTCTGGTGGGAGGAGTTCAGGACAGACAGCTGTGGTCCAAAATTAGATCATTTTAAATAACAGGCGGAAGACGAATGAGTCAAAAAAGACAGAAAATCAAAGACAAGAAAAACAAGAAAGGACAGAAAATCAAAGACAAGAAAAACAAGAAAAGACAGAAAATCAAAGACAAGAAAAACAAGAAAAGAGACAAAAAACAAGAAAAAACAGACAATCAAAGACAAGAAAAACAAGAAAAGAGAAAATCAAAGACAAGAAAAACAAGAAAAGACAGAAAATCAAAGACAAGAAAAATAAGACAGAAAATCAAAGACAAGAAAAACAAGAAAAGACAGAAAATCAAAGACAAGAAAAACAAGAAAAGACAGAAAATCAAAAAAACAAGAAAATAAAGAAAGGACAAGAAAAATCAAGAAAAGACAGAAGATTAGAGCTGAAACAATTAATCAATAAATCGATTACTAAATTAATCGACAACTATTTTGATAATCAATTAATCGCTTCGAAGCTTTTTTCATGATTAAAACTAGATTTCCGATTGTTTCAGCTTCTTAAATGTGAGTATTTTCTTCAAAGAAATCATTGTGGGTGAATCATTTTGGTTTGTGGACATTTGACGAACACCGATCAACATTCTTTAAGGTTTTCTGAGATTTTTGGACCAAACGATTCATGGAGAAAATTATCCACAGATTAAAGGTGACATCTAATGCTTGTATGACACATATATGTTAGTTATGGAGGTCTACTTACATATATTTACTTGTTTTCATGGTCACATATATATGTTAGTTATGGAGGTCTACTTACATATATTAACTTGTTTTCATGGTCACATATATATGTTAGTTATGGAGGTCTACTTACATATATTAACTTGTTTTCATGGTCACATATATGTTAGTTATGGAGGAGGTCTACTTACATATATTAACTTGTTTTCATGGTCACATATATATGTAGTTATGGAGGTCTACTTTGTTTTTCATGGTCACATATATATTAGTTATGGAGGTCTACTTACATATATTAACTCGTTTTCATGGTCACATATATATGTTAGTTATGGAGGTCTACTTACATATATTAACTTGTTTTCATGGTCACATATATATGTTAGTTATGAAGGTCTACTTACATATATTAACTTGTTTTCATGGTCACATATATATGTTAGTTATGGAGGTCTACTTACATATATTAACTTGTTTTCACGGTCACATATATGTTAGTTATGGAGGTCTACTTACATATATTAACTTGTTTTCATGGTCACATATATGTTAGTTATGGAGGTCTACTTACATATATTAACTTGTTTTCATGGTCACATATATATGTTAGTTATGGAGGTCTACTTACATATATTAACTTGTTTTCATGGTCACATATATATGTTAATTATGGAGGTCTACTTACATATATTAACTTGTTTTCATGGTCACATATATGTTAGTTATGGAGGTCTACTTACATATATTAACTTGTTTTCATGGTCACACATATATGTTAGTTATGGAGGTCTACTTACATATATTAACTTGTTTCATGGTCACACATATATGTTAGTTATGGAGGTCTACTTACATATATTAACTTGTTTTCATGGTCACATATATGTTAGTTATGGAGGTCTACTTACATATATTAACTTGTTTTCATGGTCACATATATGTTAGTTATGGAGGTCTACTTACATATATTAACTTGTTTTCACGGTCACATATATGTTAGTTATGGAGGTCTACTTACATATATTAACTTGTTTTCATGGTCACATATATGTTAGTTATGGAGGTCTACTTACATATATTAACTTGTTTTCATGGTCACACATATATGTTAGTTATGGAGGTCTACTTACATATATTAACTTGTTTTCACGGTCACATATATGTTAGTTATGGAGGTCTACTTACATATATTAACTTGTTTTCACTGTCACACATATATGTTAGTTATGGAGGTCTACTTACATATATTAACTTGTTTTCACTGTCACACATATATGTTAGTTATGGAGGTCTACTTACATATATTTACTTGTTTTCATGATTAAAAACCTCCTAATCGCTGCAAACGAGACCAAGTTTCAGACCAAAACCACACCCCCAGAACGTGGACTGTCCTGTGATTGGCCAGGTACCTGGAAGTGACGTAATAGATAGGCCAGCTCTCAGATACATAGCTCCCCCTGTGACAGTGAAGATAGAAAAGAAAATGCAGAGTTGATGAAAAAAAGAGTTGTTCTTCAATCATGGTGGGATTTCCCTGACTTTAGTCACGTCATCACGACAATACTTTAAAATCCCACAAACACATTTTCATATCATCAGAGTTGTTTGTGAACAAGTGCGGGGACTTTATCAGGATCAATAAAGGTTTAATAAAGATAACGAGCTGCAGGTAATCTCTGTTAATCTGTCCACAGTCACAATGAAAACAAGAAGAAATCAGTGATCTGTTGGTTCTCCTGAGGAAACTTCCTCTTTGCAGTGTTATATGGACGGTGACGGGAAGAAGCTGCATAATTCATTTGTATATTCTCACATGACAGATGTTTGATTTTGGCCATAAAAGTAATTAATAAGAGAGTGAAGGGAGAAGCAGATTGCTGCCAGATTATTTATGAAGACTCCTCACTGAGCCCCAGTGTGTGTGTGTGTGTGTGTGTGTGTGTGTGATCGTGCCCCGACGTCACCTGCTCCCGTGACTGTCCCAGCTGTTAGCCTCGCTGCTAACACTGTAGTCTGTAAACATTTGTTTTAATGTTCCTCTGAACACACACACACACACACACACACAAATGTAGTTGTGTGTTAGTGTGTGTGTTTAACAGCAGCAGCAGGAGGAAGAAGACCAGGATTTACGCCTCAATCTCAGCACTTGTCTTTTTCTCTGATGTTTTACTGCAGCTGCTGTGTGTGTGTGCGTGTGTGTGTGTGTGTGTGTGTGTGTGTGAGACTTCACTGCAGCACAAACACTGACGACAGGAAGTGAACGTAACCATGACGTCAATGTCACACTGAGAACAGCTGATACTGGAGGAACATTCAAATGTGCTGCTGCTGTGTTTACTGCCTTTACTGCTGTTGTTGTTACTGCTGCTGCTGTTACTGCTGCTACTGTTACTGCCTTTACTGCTGCTGCTGCTGCTGCCTTTACTGCTGCTGTTACTGCCTTTACTGCTGCTGCTGTTACTGCCTTTACTGCTGCTGCTACTGCCTTTACTGCTGCTGTTACTGCCTTTACTGCTGCTGCTGCTGCTGTTACTGCTGCTACTACTGCTGATGTGTCACCATGTGATCTTCTTCACCATCATCATCATCACACCACTGCAGTAGTGTCTTCTTCAGCTGTGATTAAAAAGACAAAGCTCCGACAGAGACGCACACGAAGGAGGCGATTTAATCAAGGCTGCTTCCTGTGATATACACACCACATTAAACCTGTGTTTGTGTGAGAGAGAGATCGTTGATCTCTGATGTGTTCTTTGATCTATGTGTGACCTCTGATGTGTGATCTTTGATCTCTGATGTGTGATCGTTGATCTCTGATGTGTGATCATTGATCTCTGATGTGTGATCATTGATCTCTGATGTGTGATCATTGATCTCTGTGTGACCTCTGCCGTGTGATCGTTCATCTCTGATGTGATCTTTGATCTCTGATGTGTGATCTTTGATCTCTGATGTGTGATCTTTGATCTCTGCTGTGTGATCGTTGATCTCTGATGTGTGATCATTGATCTCTGTGTGACCTCTGCCGTGTGATCGTTCATCTCTGATGTGTGATCTTTGATCTCTGATGTGTGATCTTTGATCTCTGATGTCTGATGTGTGATAGTGGTTCAATCTTCACAGTGTCCACATGAGAGCATGAGGTTGGACACTTATAGAGGTCAGTGATCTTTTACATGTATATATTATAATATATAATATAGATCATATCAGAGGATTATGTCTCTGTCCTTGTGCTCTCATGGTGTCATGACTGATATCACTGAGGCCTTACTGTCACATGTCAATCATTATAATACATAAATATAAGAAGAGAAGTGTCTTATTGATGTGAGACAGAAGACACTAGCGCAGGGTGATTCACTCACACTGACACTGAGGGACATTGTGGGACAGTGCAGAACACAGTGCGGGACAGGACGATGGACAGGTGAGCAGGGATTCTGAGCACATAATTGTGCAGACGTGTCTGATTAATGACTAATGCATTTGAAATTAATTACAGAGCGATAAATTAGACACAGGGAACTGAGTCTTTCTCTTTGTTGAAGGATAAATAGAGAGATGAAATCTAATGAAGAAAGAGGAGACACTGATCATAAAGACATACATTTGCATACTAATTAAAACACACTAATAACCCTCCCAGTGTTCTTCTTCACAGGACCAAGTCATAACCATAACTTCTCTGCTTCTGCTGCTCAAGCTTTTCTCTGTGCTTCTTAAACTTTGCTGCTGAGAGTGAGTGTGTGAGTGAGTGTGTGTGTGTGTGTGTGTGTGAGTGAGTGTGTAACACACACTCACTCACATACACACACACTCGCCCTCCACACGGGGGTTAAACGTCCGCTCAATCTGTTAATTGCAAGATTTTATAATTCAAAAGGAAGAGCTGCAAAGACCTGCGATAAATCACACAGAGTTTTAATGAATTTAACTTCATGACTGTGTGTGTGTGTGTGTGTGTGTGTGTGTGTGCACACAGCTACAGCAGCTGTTTAATAAAAACAACAACAATTCACTGGATTCACAAACTTTAACAGTTATTTTCATCATTCTTATTCATCTGTAGACTTTTTATTTTGAATCCATTAATGAATTCGATGCTTGCTATGCTGCTATTATTATCATACACAGAATCTACTCAGTGGATTCATTTAGTCATATTTCAATTTGGTTATCAAAGAGATGAATGCTGTAAATCTTTAACCTTCAAAGTATTAATGTATTAATGAATCAATTCCTAAATTAATGCACAGCTATTTGATAATGGATTAATAAGTTTGAGTGTTTCTTTTAAAATAATGAAATGAAACAAAGTTTCATTCTGCAGATTCTTAAATGTGAATATTTTCTGGTTTCTTGAGTACATAAAACAAACAGTGTATATTCAGTGTATTTAACGGTGTTTCCAGTGTATGCAGCTTTACATCCACATATATCTCTTACTGTACATCAGGATCCAGACTTAAACATAAGTCACACAGACTTAGTTGCACCTCTTAATAAAAGTGAAGTTCCTGTCATCTTTTAAAGAAAGGTTAAATGAGAGGAAAAGTCCTCAGAGTTGGGGAACAAAGATGGAATCCAGCTAAATAAAAGTAGTAATTAAGTGAAGTATTGATGTGGTTAGAGAGCTTCCTGTCGGGGGGATACGTCACTCTTAATCAAATGTAGAACACTTACAATTAAACATACTCTGCTGCTTTAATCCCCCGCTGGCTAAAAAACGAATATAGTGTAATTACTATTTCACATGTGTCTAATGTGACTGGGGCTGGGTTCAGAAATATGTCATTGATGATGATGATTGATGCATTATAATTACACATTCCTCTATCCTGTCTAAGCTTTTCCATCGTATTACCCCGCGAGGCCACTAAGCCACTGTAGCACTCCCATTACACAGGCAGATTTAAAAAGGGTTACAAAACCTTTATCTACCCATTTAAGAACATATATGGGCTCACGCTATGATCCACCAGAGTGCAGCGAGCAGAAGAAAAGCCTTTGTGCAGCTCAGACAATGTACTGACCATAAATCTCTAATAGCCTTTAGGATTAAAGAATATGCTCTCTGAGTTTAATTACATATTGCTTCTGAGAGGTTTACACTGCTGGGACACACACACACACACACACACACAGAGAGAGAAAATTAACGGCAGGATTTATTTATTTAAACTTTCTGTGTTAATGCATCGGAGCTCAGCGACGACTGGCTGCAGTAACGAGAGGAGAATCGCGATACGTCCTCTCCTCACTACACTTCATCATTCATCCATGGTTTACTTTATCAATAAAACATCAGAACATATTGATCAGTGTTTCTCAAACATCTAGTTTTCACATTTAAGAAGCTGAAAAATCTGAAAGTCTGACAATAAAATAGTTGGCAATTTATTTGGTTAATAATTAAGCTATACTTTAAACAAATTTACTGTAAGTAATGCTATAATGGCTATAATGTAATGCTTAGGGCAGCCCGTGGCCAAGTGAAAAGGGAACTTGGCTTGTTGCCGGTTCAAGTCCCCACCAGGTCAAAAGGACTGGGGTACCCCTGAGCAAGGTACCCAACCCCCATTGCTCCCTGGGCGCTACTCAGTGTGGCAGCCCACTGCTCCTGATTCTAGGATGGGTCAAATGCAGAGAAAGAATTTCCTTAAGGGGATTAATAAAGTATATATTAATATTATTATTATAACAGTGGACCTTTGACAAAAGACTCACTCTCCCACACCAAAGTCCACAGAGAAAATCAGCGATTTTAACATCTCTCTCTCACACACACACACACTAAGTTCTAATGTCTTAATTTGTCACTTCAGTGTTTGCAATCTAACGTTCAGATTGACCTCAGTGACACAAAGTGACCACACGAGGCAGCAGAGTTTCTCTCTGAGGTTTGGTGTGGGAGAGTGAGCGTTTTACAAACGTCAGTGAGACAAAGACGTGATCATGTGACGTAGAGATGGTAGAGACTTCAACTGACAGATTTTATTCATCGAGTCTTTTGTCACGCGACACAGACACAGTGAAACAGTACAACACTGTTGACTTGGGTTGTTTCTGGTTGTGTCAGTAACAATTAACCAGGATAACAAAGGGACAGAGAATCCAGTGTGGTTTATTCTCACTACAGTAAACAATGGAACTTTTCTGTCTTGGTGCAGCAGCAGCACTTTGTGTCTTCGTCCTTCTCTGTCACACTTGGCTGAAAATCATCAGGTACTGGCTCCTCAATGATAATGTATTCTCTCTTATTTGACTTTTTAATGGGCTTTGGCCTAATTACCATCACATGGTTCTTCAGATGTGAGCAGGAGAGACAGAGCTCAGGAGTCAGGGAACAAAAGGAGGTCAGATTCCGAGGTGTTGGCACGTGGCCTGATCCGCTCCGGCGCTCCGGTGATCCGGCGCTCCGGTGCTCCCCCTCTGCCCTGCGTCTGCACAATGATAAATTTTCCCCTTGAACATGATGTCAATATGTTGATGTCCCTTCCTTTATTAAGACGCCATCCAACTGATAACAAGTCCTGCTGTGTGTTAGCAACATAAATAATGAGAGGAGAGACCGAGGAACGGCAGGTGGCTTTTGGCACCAAGAAATAATCAGACTTGATGTGGAAAATAAAGTAAAAGGACCCATCTGTTCACGGCGGGGGGAGGCGAAAAAACACGTTAACATATTGTCAGCAACATTATGAAATACACAGTTAATAATTGAGTCATGGCACACGGCTCCGGACACTTGTTTTAAGTAATCTAACAGAAGCGAGCCGGGCGCGGCTTCAAGACTTCAAATTAGCCGCAGATTTGCTCGCTCATGACTTGACCGCCGGCCATTTTTTACACACACGCTGCCAATTATTCACTCAGAGGGTTGAAGGAGGAAGAGTTAGCAAAGCCATGCATGTAATGCTGAAATAATTAACTCTGATCGGACACCGGCCAACAAACAGCAGACGGGGAAACTAAACTGGTTCACCACAGAGACCAGACCCAGACTCTTCAAGACCACCGAGTGAAGTTTATTCAATTAAAGACAGAAGGAAGAGAGTCAAAGAACCAAGTGTTATCAACAAACAACTAACTTTTCCTCTTAAAACAGACCAGAGCAGCACACTGATTTTAATACTCAACACAATCAACAGAAAAATGAGAGAAACTAGAAAATATTCACATTTAAGAAGCCGAAAAATGACAGAAAACATTCAATCAGTTTAATTTAGTAATCTAATAATAAAGGACTTATATCAAATGTGATGATACTGATGTGTTAAAATATCATCGGTTTTACAACAAAACAATTTAAATGACTTATTCCACCACTTCAAAGATGGAATCTGGCATAATAATAAAAATCAATACTGACGAATATGAGAGTCAGTGAAGTGTTTACTAAATTTATCATCCATTTTTTTTTATAATCGATTCATTGATTTGTGGTTTTCCTGAGAATTTAAACCAGTTTCAATCAGATTTTTCAGCTTCTTAAATGTCAATAATTTCTGTCATTTTCAGCTTCTTAAATGTGAATATTTTCTACTTTCTGTCCATTTCAGCTTCTTAAATGTGAATATTTTCTACTTTCTGTCATTTTTCAGCTTCTTAAATGTGAATATTTTCTACTTTCTGTCATTTTCAGCTTTGAATAAACTTCTACTTTGTCATTTTCAGCTTCCTACTTTTGTCATTTTCTTAAATGTGAATATTTTCTACTTTCTGTCATTTTCAGCTTCTTATGTGAATATTTTCTACTTTCTGTCATTTTCTTAAATGTGAATATTTTCTACTTTCTGTCATTTTTCATCTTCTTAAATGTGAATATTTTCTACTTTCTGTCATTTACTAAATTTATCATTCATTTTTTTTATAATCGATTCATTGATTTGTGGTTTTCCTTAGAATTTAAACCAGTTTCAATCAGATTTTTCAGCTTCTTAAATGTCAATAATTTCTGTCGTTTTACTTTCTGTCATTTTTCAGCTTCTTAAATGTGAATATTTTCTCTTTTCTTAAATGTGAATATTTTCTACTTTCTGTCATTTTTCAGCTTTAAAATGAATATTTCTACTTTCTGTCCTTAAATGTGAATATTTTCTACTTTCTGTCATTTTCAGCTTCTTAAATGTGAATATTTTCTACTTTCTTTCATTTTCAGCTTTTAAATGTGAATATTTTCTACTTTCTGTCATTTTCAGCTTCTTAAATGTGAATATTTTCTACTTTCTGTCATTTTCAGCTTCTTAAATGTGATAATGTTCTAATTTCTGTCATTTTCAGCTTCTTAAATGTAAATATTTTCTACTTTCTGTCATTTTCAGCTTCTTAAATGTGAATATTTTCTACTTTCTGTCATTTTCAGCTTCTTAAATGTGAATATTTTAACATCATTTCCACAAACACTGATAAATATTTTTTTGGGCCAAACAAGTCCTCGATTAATGGTGAAAATAAAGGACAGATGAATGGATTATGAAAAGCTACTTTTTTTTTTAAATAAGCATGTTTTATAAAGAGCTGCAGGACAAGAATAAAAGCCACATCTTTAAGTGGAAACTTGTCAAACTCATGTAACTATCCATCCTGTGATATTCTTTTTAATTCTCTTCTAACAACTTGTCTGTCTCGAGGCTCTTTTCCAGTCTTGTTTCAATTAAAAACCAACACTGGGCTACAACAGCAACAGGAGGAAGGAGGAGAAGCAAAGAAACTCACTCACACACACATCTGCCCCAAAATGGCCGCTCCTGAATCCTGGCAGGGAAACATTATTCCTCATCAAACTCTCTAATAAATACCCCAGGTCCTTGGAGACTTCCATGAACCTGAGGAGAAACAGTGTCTATACCCACGAGCAAAGAAGGCCATTACAGCCTGCACTGGAAGATTTAATAGGTGTCATAATTTATCATGTAAACCCAAAAGTGTTTCTTAATTAAGTGCGGACGTTAATGAATTTTTTAATTTGATCCCTGTAAGTACTTTGCCATGCTAATTGCAATATTCCACACATTAGTTATCGGCTATTGCCCTTGGCTATTTGCTGTCGTCAGGGAGGAGAGGGGGTGAGGAGAGGGGAGGCAGCCGCTCATCTCCCTCAGCCCGACTTCATTAACACACTCGGAGCCCAAAGCTCAAACTTCAGAGGCGGCACCGCCAACAGGCACCAGTCTCTGTGTGTGTGTGTATGTTCAGTGGCATTATTCATCGTATATCCAGATATTCTAACCTATAATGATGCAGAGTTCAGCGTGTCAAACTAACGAGATGCATTCAAGAAACCTCGTAAATCCCAGCACATAAAGTCCACTGACTTGATACTTGCTGCTGCCACCTTGTGGTCATAGATGCCCCACAGATAAGGTCATTATTGACGTAGAGTCTTATGAATAGTCTCAGTAACTGATCAACTTTTTCCTAAAAACGTTAATCATCAAATCACTATCTCTGATACATATATAAATATAAATAATATAAAGTGCTTTATAAGTTTTTCCCTGTGTCAGACTTTAGAGGTCTCTGCTGTAAAATTAACATCATAATATTTTTAATGTACATTTTCTTCATTGTAAAAAATAAAATAAACATAAATAAATAAATCGCTGTAGAGGGCGCTAGTATAGAAGTGGAGCAGATGTAGAAGCTAATGCCGTTCATTCAGTCATTCGTTCAGGATCACTTTCGATACTGATTTACATCAGAGTGTGATTCTGATAATGATGTGAAATAATGATAACTTTATATCAGGCGCAACCAATGATCCTGATCAAGTATGTGATCTGCTTTACTGATTTACTGATTATTGATGAAGAACAGTCACAGTGTGATTCTGTAATAAGTTCTGTGATAAAGTCTGAAATAAGTTCTGTGATAAGTTCTTTGACAAATATCAGGCGCAACAAAAATGTCATGATGATCCTGATCAAAAAAAGTGTGAGTCAATGTGATATTATCATAAAAATCTGCTTTAAACTCTTTAAACGACGTCACACACATTTGGGTCAGAAGAAAATAGGAATCCAACTATAAATCAAGTACTATTATAACTATATAACTTATACATACATAACTTATTTATAATAATTCAATATATTACTGAATATTTTCCTCTGTCATTTTTCAGCTTCTTAAATGTGAATATTTTCCTCTGTCATTTTTCAGCTTCTTAAATGTGAATATTTTCTACTTTGACTTTTCAGCTTCTTAAATGTGAACATTGTTCTTTCTGTCATTTTCAGTACTTCATAAATGATATTTTTTCTTAAATGTGAATATTTTCATTTTCACTTAAATGTGTGTCTCTTCTGACATTTTTCAGCTTCTTGTGTGTTCTTTCTACTGAATTTTCTTTTTCTTTTCTGCTTAAATGTGAATATTTTTCTTTTTCATTTCAACTTCTTAAATGTGAGTATTTTTTTTTTTTCATTTTTCAGCTTAAATGTGAATATTTTCTACTTTGTCATTTTAGCTTCTTAAATGTGAATATTTTCTACTTTGACATTTTCAGAACATTCTTCTTTCTGTCATTTTCAGCTTCTTAAATGTGAATATTTTCTTCTTTCTGTCATTTTCATCTTCTTAAATGTGAATATTTTCTTCTTTTGTCATTTTCAGCTTCTTAAATGTGAATATTTTCTACTTTTGTCATTTTCAGCTTCTTAAATGTGAATATTTTCTACTTTGTCATTTTAGCTTCTTAAATGTGAATATTTTCTTCTTTCTGTCATTTTCAGCTTCTTAAATGTGAATATTTTCTACTTTCTGTCATTTTCAGCTTTTTAAATGTGAATATTTTCTGGTTTCTGTGCTTCCTAAAACAAAGAAATCATTCAAACTCAATCATTTTGGTTTGTGGACAAAAACAAGACATTTGAGAACCTCATTTTTGACAAACAATATTTTTCTATTTTAATTGTATTTTATTCAATCTCCAACACATGCACTGAAAATTAAGATTTAGAGGAAACAGCTAAAACATGTAGCTAAACTGTAAAAACATTACCAATATTTAAAAATCAAACAAACAGATGAAAAACATATTTTTTAGTGAGAAACAAGAAACTTGAATGAGTGCGTGATAAATCACGAGATCCTGGGATGACTGGAAACATGTAGCTCCCCCTTGTGGCACTTCAAAGTAAATCACTAAGACTGTACGTTGGTGATCTGGACAGGATTTTTCTAATGTGACAAGTTAACGATGATCAGGTGAAATCCCTGATATTCGGTGTGATGTTACTGTGAGTGAATATCAGCATCTGTTAGCTCAGAGCGCTAATGCCTATGTGCTACAGACCAGAGTAATCAGTAAGTGAGCTATTTAAAGTGACTGATGCGAGCGGCGTTCGCTCTTGATGACTCCCTTTGTATCCAGAGTCTCACTATCACTGGTGGCAGCTTCATATTGTTCACTGCAATTAATCTGCTGGAGAAACACAATAATGGAGTTGCCAACTGCTGCCTGTGCTAGTGTTTTATTAATCAACTGCAATTAGGCAGCGCTGCGATGTCCTTAGGATGACTTTTTCAGAGCAGGACGCCAACACGGCGGCAGAGGCGTCGCTGCTGTTGCTGCTGCTGCTGCTGCTGCTGCTGCTGCTGCTCGCATCACATCACAGCTGTGATTTGCAACAACGTGAGGAATTAGGCCACTCACCAATTGCTGCACTGTTTTGGCTGCAGCTCCCCAGTTTGTCGACATTTTCAACACACGTGTGTGAGACTGAATCACACTGTAAAAGTCCAGCTGTCTGTCTGTATGCCTGTATGACATGTCTGATAAATAATGTGCATATATGTTTGAGTCTGTGTCCTGATATAACAGATATATGTGGATATAAAGCTGCACACAGGTGGTTTCTCTGCACTCATGCACACTGTAAATATACTGTAAAATAAATATAATCCACTGTTCATGATGTGTATCACATGATCTTAAAATAGACAAAACCTGCTGTCTTTAAATGAACGATACAATCATATTGACTATAAATCTGCTATAACGAATAATCAGGCTGAAAATTAAAGAGGTGACTTTTTTAAATGTAGTTTTGTTGATTCCATATATTTATTTTCAAATCAATATTTATAGTCCTTCAGCTATATCACACATTTATTTAATATAATAAATATTACGAGACTTACGATCCACAATCCCAGACCAGGTCTGGTCTCATGTCACCACATAGAGATATAATATACATATATTAGATCTGAGGACCACATGCTGCTGCTGAGTTTATTTAATTTCATTATCCATCAATCTTTCAAAAAACGTCAACACAAACTGATTCAGTTTGAATGATTTCTTTGTTTTATGGAGCAAAGAAAGCAGAAAATATTCACTTTTAAGAAGCTGAACAGAAGACGTCAGTTTAAGTCTTCCATATCTTAGTAGTAAGTGTTTGACTTTGTCCTCGTGTCTGTCAGTCCTGTACGTTCACAGCTGTAACTCCTCTGAATCCTACACTTTATCTCTTCATCATCATTGTTAAACGATTGTCTCGCAAAATACAGAATTATACATGGAGGTTAAACAGTTAAAGAGAAAAGCTTCTGCATGAGCTCACTGCAGGTGAATAATAAAAGTTCTATTTTAAAAAGATTTAAAGTGTATATATTACATGCTGTGTGATGTTTCTGCTGCCATTTAATTTAACCAAAGCCAAAGGAACACAAGGCCATTAACACAAATGTTTTATCCTCAAGCCCCGCCCCCTTCATGTCATGACATTCAAAGCTTAACCTCGACAAAGATAAAAAGCCATTAATGTTTCATGAAGTAATTCCACGCATATGAAGAAACTCAGGAAAAAAGCTGTTGACATTATCCCGCCGATGGCTGTCGGAGCATCTGCACAGGAAATGTATTTAATATTCCCGAGGTTGTCGCTGTCGTCTTACACTGTGACATGAGCCTGGGATGATAATCCCTCAGAGATTAAATTAAATGTAGGCTGCAGTGTTTAGTGCTGCTATTGTTTTCATTAGTGCTGAAAGGAATTGTTCTGGCTACTGTGGATGATATTAAATCCTGCTTCTGGGTGAGCACTTGACATCCATACCCCCCCCCCATACACACACACACACACACACACACACACACTGATACAACATAATGTCATTCAGGACACATAATCTCCAAGCAGCAGGTTAGCATTATAGTTTTTAACTACACTTAGTGGTTACTAAAATACACATTTGTGGTATTAAAATAAATCTTCTGTTGAGATAAAAGCAGAAGGTGAACTACCCCCCCCATCAGAGAGGTGAATGGTGGGCGGGGCCTCGGATGATGATGATGATGATGATGAGTGCAGTAAATCAGCAGTGTTTCTGAGGTAACAGTCAACAGGTTTACTGTGACAGATTAAGATTGTGCACAGTCTGGGATTAGGGGGAACAGCGAGAAGCCTCGTCCAGTCAGCGAGGCGGCTCACATGTGCATGACCAGTTTTCCAACGATTTGTGTGAAAATGATTCTTGTGTGAATGCACAAAAACGTTTAAATAGTTCTAACCGTGGTTTTGTGAGGTGTGTGTGTGTGTGTGTGTTACATTGACATGAGTTCCAACAACAGAACGATACAAACTTTACCCACTTAACAAAAGACTTGTGTACGATATCTATGTCACATGTTCACATCTTTATCTCGCTGTGAGACACACTTTTCCAACAGGAAACTGAAGTTTGTAAACCCCTCACTCTCCCCCCCACCCCACACACACTCACTCTCCCACACCAAACCCCAGAGAGAAAATCAGTGATTTTAGCTGCTCTTCCTCTGTTGCCTCGTGTGGTCACTTTGTGTCACTGAGGTCAATCTGAAGTGACAAAATCAGACATTTGAACTCAGTGAAAGACATGATCATGTGACAGATATCATAGACTTAAACTGACGGAGATTTTATTACACAAGTCTTTTTTGTTTTTTCTATCGCCCCCTGCAGGTAGCTGTGGTTTCACCCACCTCTCTTCTGTTACTTCAGTCATTAAAAGCTTGTCCATACAGTTCTGTCATAAAGTGAAATTACGTCTAGTGATGGTAAAGCTGTGGCAAGAGTAAAAAAAAAAAAAAATTAAATACACTTGTCCCTCCAACAAGGTCAGTGATGGTAGTTACAGGGTCAGTGCTAAAAGTCTAACTTTATTACATCCATTACAGTATTTTTATATTTCAAAACTGATAATATCATGATATATCTTGTTCAGTAATTGTATTTCCTTCATTTTATTCAGGGCCATTTTAAGTTGGCAAACGCATTGCTGAGAACAAGAGTGGATTGTGGGAACATTAAAAGTAATTAGAGCTGCAACTAATGATTATTTTCATCATCACTTCATGCATTGGTTATTGGATTAGTTGTTTGGTTCAGAAAATGTGTTAAAATATTGCTCAGTGTTTGTCAAACGTGGAAATGACGATGTTCGCAAATGTCGATTTTGTCCACAAACTAAAAATGATTAAGTTTAAATTATTTATTTGTTTAAAGGAGAAAATAAACCAGAAAATATTCACATTTAAGAAGCTGAAAATGACAGAAAATAGAAAATACTCACATTTAAGAAGCTAAAAATGACAGAAAGTAGAAAATATTCACATTTAAGAAGCTGAAAATGACAGAAAATATCACATTTAAGAAAAAATGACAGAAAGTAGAAAATATTCACATTTAAGAAGCTGAAAAATGACAGAAAGTAGAAAAATACGCTGATGAAATATTCACATTTAGAAGCTGAAATGACAGAAAGTAGAAAATATTCACATTTAAGAAGCTGAGAAAATGACGAAAAATGACAGAAAGTAGAAAATATTCACATTTAAGCTGAAAATGACAGTATGAAAAAAATGACAGAAAGTAGAAAAATATTCACATTTAAGAAGCTGAAAATGACAGAAAGTAGAAAATATTCATTTAAGAAGCTGAAAATGACAGAAAGTAGAAAATATTCACATTTAAGAAGCTGAAAATGAACTGAAAAATGAAGCAGACAGAAAGTAGAAAATATTCATTTAAGAAGCTGAAAATGACAGAAAGTAGAAAATATTCATTTAAGCTGAAAATGACAGAAAGTAGAAAATATTCACATTTAAGAAAGAAAGTAGAAAATATTCATTTAAGACAAATGACATAGAAAAATATACATTTAAGAAGAAAATGACAGAAGCTGTAAATGAAAAATATTCACATTTAAGAAGCTGAAAAATGACAGAATAGAAAATATCATTTAAGAAGCTGAAAATGACAGAAAGTAGAAAATATTCACATTTAAGAAGCTGAAAATGACAGAAAGTGAAAATATTCACATTTAAGAAGCTGAAAATGACAAAAGTAGAAAATATTCACATTTAGAAGCTGAAAAATGACAGAAAGTAGAAAATATTCACATTTAAGAAGCTGAAAATGACAGAAAAGAAAATAGAAAAAAATATTATTCACATTTAAAGCTGAAAAATGACAGAAAGTAGGAAATATTCACATTGAAGAAGCTGAAAAATGACAGAAAGTAGGAAATATTCACATTGAAGAAGCTGAAAAATGACAGAAAGTAGGAAATATTCACATTTAAGAAGCTGAAAAATGACAGAAACTGATTTTAATTATTAAAAAAAATACACAAACTGATTAATCGATTATTAAAATAGTTACTTTAGTAATAAATTCATAATCAATAATCGTTGCAGCTTGTAAAAAAAAAAAAAAAAACATTCCTTTCTGGCTGACTCTGGCTTTTAGTCAGTGAGTGAGTTAATTAGTTAGTTTTATGGCACTTGACCTCTTTTCATTTAAAACAACCATGAAAACAGAGACATAGCCGTGTGAGTGACAATCACCTTGTGCTGGTCGACTCACGGTGGTCCAGGTGAGGTCAGTCTATCCAGCTGAGCTCAGTCCATCCAGGTGAGGGCAGTCCCTGTGGGGGAGGTGGTG
Source organism: Solea senegalensis (assembly GCF_019176455.1). Taxonomy (NCBI): domain Eukaryota; kingdom Metazoa; phylum Chordata; class Actinopteri; order Pleuronectiformes; family Soleidae; genus Solea; species Solea senegalensis. The sequence continues at coordinate 48,447 of NW_025321800.1, read as the reverse complement.
GTTTGTGGACGGTCCATCCCTGCAGCTGCAGGTTTGATCCCCTGACACACGGCGCTGCCCCTCCTTCAACCCGACGTGGCCGATCAAGCTGTTTCAACAACTGGAAGAGATCACAAGTTAAACACTCATTATTTTAATTCCATGCTAATCATGTGTTAATGAGACTAATCCTCACAATGATTCAGGTAATTTGCTTAATGGCTGCCTCGAGTCCAGATTACAGCAATCAGTCACGTTTGATAAGACAGCGGGGGAGTTGGGGGGTGGCAGAGGAGTGGAGGGGGGGGGGGAACAGGTGAAGGCCAGCAGGTCTCGAGGAGACGAGACACGAGAGGTCGACGACCTTCTCTCACCTCTGAGACGTTAATGTCTCTGCTGTGTTCAGTCACTCATTCTAAGTCATGACGCCGCTCACACCACGCTGATGCTGAACATGCGTCCGACAACATGCGCGACTCTTCATCAGAACAGAGACACTTTTAACTCTTCTTCACGGACACAGATATCTTTATATGATGGATATTGATTGTCACAGTCTCGTGATATAATTGATATCGTGGACCCTGTGATTCAAGCCCTACTTTAAAAAAAACAAAACACTCAAACTGATTAATCAATTAACAAAATAGTTGACAATTAATTTAGTAATGATTAATAATTAATGCATCATTTATTTATTAATATGTTCATTTCGGTCATGACATTTAGATCACTCATCACACATCAGTGTAGTTCACACAATACACATAACCGAAAGGGAAAGTGGGAAAAGCAAAAGCTTATCAAGTCCCGCCCCCATTATCATCATACATTACATAATTATTCTTTTCTTATGACATTTGACAAAGAAAACATGTTTCAGCATCAGGTAGCACTCAGAGATGTAGTCTAGCTCTAGACAGTCGAATCAGACTCCATGTGTGTCTGCACATGTGTCTATCGACTCGTTGCCTGGCATATTCAACTTCCCACAGTCACAAAATAATCCAATCAATAGAGGTCAATGCTTCATTTTCTTTTTTTCTTTTTGCCCTTTAGTCATCCATCTCATCTGTAGGATTCACCTCGGTTTGCTTCTCCATTCTTTTCACGTGCTCCAGGGTTGTGGAGACGTCGGAGCGCAGCCCAACCATGACTCTCTTTGTTATTACGCTTTCCACCTTCACATTGATCAACTCATTGATCAACTCATTGCCGATCTTTCTCTCAGTTTCCGGTATTACATTACATTACATGTCATTTAGCAGACGCTTATCTCCAAAGCGACTTACAATGGAATCAGGTACAATTAGCCAGGGGTGGAATCGAACTTGCGACCATGATGTCTTTGGTACACAAGGTAGGGTCTTAACCACTGAGCCACTCCACCCCCTGGTGGTATTGCAGGAACATACCACATCCCAGAGAGAGCATTCCAATCGTCATGAATGTGAATATGTACACATCGTCCACGTCCTCCACATCCTCCACATCCAGGCACACGACTTTCCACTCATCCCATCCGTCTCGAATGTAGCCAGCCATGAAGGTCCCATCTGGGCAACTAGGTTCACCAGAACCTGCACTTCTTGTTGATCGCATTCAGTGACCAGCTTAGCAGTTCCATCTTGGATCAAGTGATTGCAGCCATAATATAAACATTAATATTATTTATAAAGTGCCTTTTAAATAAGTTAGAGAGTGGTTTACAGGACATTAATGAAAATCAGATAAAACAAAATAAAATGACACTCAGATGGCAGAAAATAAATAAAATCATAAAAGCGATAAAATAAGAAAATCTGAGATCAAATTCTAAAGCACAATGAAGAAAATGTAATATTATTAAATTCCTGAGTAACTCTGAGTACTAATAAATTACAATTATTCTAAAATGAACCAGAAGCTTAAAAACAGCAGTAATATTAATCTTTTATTGTTTTTTATGGACGGTGTTATGTAAAATCTGACTTCACTAACAAGAATCTCTCTAAACTAACTTTTACTGGTAAAAAATATAAAATAAACATGGTTTAAATGAATACATGTTTCTCTCCACACTGAAGTCCCTGTGCTGATTATTAAACATTACACGAAATAATACGACATTATATAAAACGTTATACAACATTATTAAACATTATAAAACTAGCATTTACTCGTGTAGCATCGGGCTGTGTTAGCATTTAGCTAAGCTAGCGAGCTAAACACACGGTTCGCGCGGACATTTTAATGTTAGTGTTGGTTTAATGACGTCAGTCTGTAAATGTCTCACCTGTTAAATCGTTCCGTCGCGTTTTCGTCGCGTTTTCGTCTCGGTTTCCGTCGTCGTTTTCTTTTCATAAAATTAAAGTTAATTCAACTTTAGCCTCAGGAGAGACTCTGCTTCAAACCGCGGGTGGAAGAAGCCCCGCCCCCAGCACCCGCGTCACACGGTCTCTGATTGGCTCTTTGTGAACGAGGGCGGCTGCTGATTGGTCAGAAACAAGGAAGTGTTAATAAACCAACAAACACACAGAGTGAGGCGGGACTTCAGGTGGATTTGAAATTCTGGATTCATTTAGAGTTTTGTTTATTTATTTAAACTTTAATGGTTTTAAATTAAATTAAATTAAATTAAATTAAATTAAATTAAATTAAATTAAATCTGTAAAAAGTGAGAAAAGTAAAAATAATGTCATAAAAAAATGTATAACGTACAGGTGGATCAGCCAATCACAGACAGGTAAATGGGTCTCCGCCCTCTTTCTCAGTCAACTCATGACTGACATAAATATTAAGTCATTATTAGGGAGGTTTTTAAAACATGATTTAAAAAATATAAAAACAACATCAGCAAAAGGTTTCAAATTAAAAGTGAAGAAGAGAAAAAATCTCAATCCTGTAACCAGATTAAGGTCTGACATTGTTTTATGATAAATTATGTGAGGATTTAATGATGACACCGTTCACTCAGTCATCAATGAACAGGTTTACTGATCAATAATCTTTCATTTTAATGGAAATCCACTGACCTGAGGAGATCACAGGACAGTTCACAGAGAGACAGAGAGAGGGCGCCAAATCTCAGTCCCACCAATACATACTTTACTGAAGAAGATATTCTGAAATAGTATTGATTATATTTTCATTGTAAACTGTCCATAAGGTGGCGCCATATCATATCCCCTTGTCGTCATTCAGACGACTCGGCTCGTTTGTGAGCGATCATCCGTCACAGAGAAGTGTGTCTGTCCATGGTAGTCTGGTGGGAGGAGCTTATGACAATAATAATAATGATGATAATGATAATAATAATAATAAGCTTGGCTGTGTGTCGTCGGTGTGGAGCAGACGTCGCTGACAAATCACTGCTGCATAATTAGCCGCTAACAAACATAAATCCTTCTCTCCTGCATTTTTACTGTCATCAAAACAAATGCTCATTAGCCTTTTATGAGGGATGGTGTGAATAATAAATAGATACTA